>NC_066877.1:23229958-23529958 GCF_022985175.1 Labeo rohita
GATGACAGAACAAGACGACAGTTAGGATGACAGAACAAGACGACAGTTAGGATGACAGAACAAGACGACAGTTAGGATGACAGAATAAGACGACAGTTAGGATGACAGAATAAGTCGACAGTTAGGATGACAGAACAAGACGACAGTTAGGATGACAGAACAAGACGACAGTTAGGACGACAGAACAAGACGACAGTTAGGACGACAGAACAAGACGACAGTTAGGACGACAGTAAGGATGACAGAACAGGTCGACAGAACAAAATGACAGTTAGGACAACAGTAAAAAAACAGAGAAAAATATGGGGTTCCATTTGTGCCAAAAAAGAGGCGACTGCTTTGTGCTTTGTACTACACATTTGTCTTTGTCTACAGTTATTGCCTAATTATTCAGGAAAATCAGTATATGTTGACGTGCATGTTGTCTGTTGACGTCATCTTAATCTGTCGTCCTGTTATGGGGTTCCATTTTTTTTACTGTTGTCCTAAAAAGTCCTGACTGCTTTGTGTCTTTGTACTACACATTTGTCTTTGTCTACAGTTCTTATTCTGCCATGCTTATTCAGGTAAATCAGTATATGTTCATCCTTACTGTCGTGTGTTCTGTCGTCATGTTCATGCTTACTGTCGTTCTGTTCTGTCGTCTTAATCTGTCATTCTTACTGTCGTCCTGTTCTGTCATCCTAACTGTTTTGTTCTGTCGCTGTTCTGTCATCCTAACTGTCGTTTGTTCTGTCGTCTTATTCTGTCATCCTTACTGTCGTTCTGTTCTGTCGTCTTAATCTGTCATGCTTACTGTCGTTCTGTTCTGTCGTCTTAATCTGTCATCTTACTGTCGTTCTGTTCTGTCGTCTTAATCTGTCATGCTGTCGTCCTGTTCTGTCATCCTAACTGTCGTCTTGTTCTGTCGTCTTAATCTGTCATCCTAACTGTCGTTTGTTCTGTCGTCTTATTCTGTCATCCTTACTGTCTTATTTCTGTCATTCTTTACTGTCGTCCTGTTCTGTCGTCCTGTTCTGTCATCCTAACTGTCGTCCTGTTCTGTCGTCCTGTTCTGTCATCCTAACTGTCGTCCTGTTCACCGCGGAACACCAGCCGCCATCTGGATTTGCTGCACGTCTATTATGGAATTACGGTAAGGAGAAAGATGGGGCTAAAAAGCTGACGAACATCTATATTTCAGCGGTTAAAATTTAAATGTGCTAGAAAACAGGGAAAAAGTATTTACAAAAGGTATATATATATATATATATATGTTCATTATAGAAGATACAATTATATTACTTTTGAATACATTATTCTGTAAAATTTTCTAAGACAGTAATAAGAAATGTTTTAATAAGAGATTTTAATAATGCATGTAGAAAAAAAGGAGCAAACATTCAGTGTTAGAATGTATTTTAACAAACTTTATTTTTCAGAAAACTTTACAGTATAATGTATTCGAAAGTAATATAAATATTGTATCTTCTATAATGAACAATATATATATACATTTTGTAAATGCTTTTTCCCTGTTTTCTAGCACATTTAAATTTTAACCGCTGAAATATAGATGTTCCTCAGCTTTTTGGCCGCTTCTTGTCTCCGTACCGTAATTCCACTAATAGACGTGCAGCAAATCCAGATGGCGGCTGGTGTTCCGCGGTGAACAGGACGACAGTAAGAATGACAGAACAGGACGACAGAACAAGACGACAGATTAAGATGACAGAACAAGACGACAGTTAGGATGACAGAACAAGACGACAGTAAGGATGACAGAACAAAACGACAAGGATGACAGAACAAGACGACAGTTAGGATGACAGAACAAGACGACAGTTAGGATGACAGAACAGGACGACAGAACAAGATGACAGTTAGGACGACAGAACAGGACGACAGAACAAGATGACAGTTAGGATGACAGAACAAGACGACAGAAGAATGACAGAATAAGACAGTAAGGACGACAGAACAAGACGACAGAACAAGACAGAGGATGACAGAACAAGACGACAATGACAGAACAAGGACGACAGTTAGGATGACAGAACAGGACGACAGAACAAGACGACAGTTAGGATGACAGAACAAGACGTCAGTTAGGATGACAGAACAGGTCGACAGAACAAAATGACAGTTAGGACAACAGTAAAAAAAAACAGAGAAAAAGACGACAGGACGACAGATTAAGACGATGTCAACAGACAACATGCACGTCAACATATACTGATTTACCTGAATAATTAGGCAATAACTGTAGACAAAGACAAATGTGTAGTACAAAGCACAAAGCAGTCGCCTCTTTTTTGGCACAAATGGAACCCCATAGAAAAAGACGACAGGACGACAGATTAAGACGACGTCAACAGACAACATGCACGTCAACATATACTGATTTACCTGAATAATTAGGCAATAACTGTAGACAAAGACAAAAGTGTAGTACAAAGCACAAAGTAGTCACCTCTTTTTTGGCACAAATGGAACCCCATAGGGACTGGCTTGAGGTCCCCATGGGTACAAAAGCTTACAAATCATACAGAATGAGTTTTTTTGATAAAGTAAAAATGCAGAAAGTTTTCTGTAAGGGTTAGGTTTAGGGGTAGGGTTAGGGTAAGGGGATAGAAAATACAGTGTGGAGAGTATAAAAACCATTGCACCTATGGAGAGTCCCCACAAGGATAATAAACCAGACTGTGTGTGTGTGTGTGTGTGTGTGTATGAAGAGTTCAGGTGCAAAACCAGCTAAAAGCTATCTCTGTCAAAAATGAGATAATGATACTGAGTGAATGCTCCTGACACATAGTATACATCCATCAAATACTTTTACTTCAAACTCGCTAAATTCCAGCCTCAGCCCAATCAGAAGTACCAGTACTTACATAGAAACCTATACAAAGTAGCCAGAAAGAAATGCTCATTTGAAAGAAATACGTCAGATGGATTTAGAGGCTTTTGCATCTGAACTCTTCATGCATTACTTGATGAACATATACAATGTGTGGAGAGCATTCACTCAATATCGTTATATCATTTTTGACCAAAATGGCTTTTAGAGGCTTTGACATTGGAAAATATCTCGTGTATTTGTATAATCTCGAATGTATGTAGCATCGTTCACTCACCTCCTGTACGGATGCTCCATTCCCGACGTGCTGCTGCTGCAGACCGCTTTGTTATTATCCATCATGACCCCAGCATCATCACCATCAGTCCATCTAAATATTAACGTATCAATCTAATCATTGAAGCGGACAGGAACAGACCAGATTAGAGGACAACCAGTAGTGACTGCACGATGAGCTGCGTTTGCCGCTATCAAACACTCAAGCACGCAGCATCGTTTCCGCCCCTTTGAAAACAGAAGGAAAAAAACGGAACACAGATTCTGAGTATTGTGTCATGTGATCACATATTGGGCTTCAGTATGAAATAACAATAAATCATTACATAAAAAACGTAAATAAAAACGTTCCATTTTCAAAAATGATTACGTTGCATCTATAAGGATCGCTCACGTGGTTTTTAACCCTAGCCACCATGAGCATACATTTCATCCAACAGTAGGGGGAGGCATAATAAACAAAATTTCTCATGAGCTTTTTTTGAAGGGGACACAAATAATACAGAGTATGTGTCCACAGCATGCGTACATAACATACAAACCGTGTTTAAATATGAGTTAACACTGTGATAAGCCTGTGCGAACTGATTTTAGGCTGATAAGTGGCAGATCAGTGGGTTTGCTACGGTTGATTTAAGTAAGAAAAGTCCTCAGTCCCAGACCAAATCTAAAATACTATGTGGATGACGCAAAATAATTTAAGAATTATAGTATGACTGGCTAACTTGAGTTACTATCCAACAAGCAACAGTACAAGTTAAGCTAACTTAATCGCTCATGGGAAAAGAACGCATCGAATATCATCATTTTTTGTCATGACTAATTTATAAATTATCCAGCATCATCTGTATTAAAGAAAAGAATCCCTTAATCCGATATTTAAAGTCAATAAAACAGCCTTGACAGCCTACTTACACATAACTTTTTTGCGTTTATATTGTTTTAGTTTGACTTATTTTAAGTATATGTCATTGTATTATTTACAATACACAGAGTGGTTTGCAATGATATTTGTAGTGGTGCGGACACCTGACCCCTGCACCCCCACCCTGCAGTTTACGCCTATGACTCTATGTTTTCGCATTAAAATGAGTTGGATAGTGAACATTCTAAATTTTAAATCTTTTTGGTTTTGAAAACATGTACACGTTGTTCAGTAATATTAAGAATGTAGGTTAATTGTAAAAATCAGTATAATCAGTATATTTTTGTATGCCAATCCACAGATAAACTGTTGGTTGTGGGCTTTTTTTACTTAACTGTAAGGTATTTTACTTTACTGTAAAAGCCAAAGCTACTGTAAGTGTTGTTTTGTAATATTAAAGAATGTCATTTCAGTGTAAAAATCTATAAATATACAGTATCTCACAAAAGTGAGTACACCCCTCACATTTTAGCAATTATTTTAGTATATCTTCTCAAGGGACAATACTATAGAAATGAAACTTGGATATATTTTAGAGTAGTCAATGTGCAGCTTGTATAGCAGTGTATATTTACTGTCCCCTCAATATACAGCCATTATTGTCAAAACAGCTGGCAACAAAAGTGAGTACACCCTAAGTGAACTTGTCAAAACTGTGTCCAAACTGTCAATGTTTTGTGTCAAACCATTGTTATCTAGCACTGCCTTAATCATTCTGGGCATGGAATTCACCAGAGCCGCAAAGGTTGTTGCTGGGATCCTCTTCAAATCCTCTATAATGACATCATGGCGCTGCTGGATGTTAGACACATGGTGCTTCTCCACCTTCTTCTTAAGGATGCCCCATAGTTGCTCAATAGGGTTCAGGTCAGATCACCTGCACCTTCCTCAGCAAGGCAATTGTCATCCTGGTGGTGTGTTTTGGGTCATTATCATGTTGGAAAACTGCGTTCGGCCCAGTTTCTAAAGGAAAGGCATCATGCTTCAGAAATGTACAGTACATAATGGAATCCATGTTTCCCTCAGTGAACCGCAGCTCCCCAGTACCAGCAGCACTTAGGCAGCCCCAGACCATGATGCTACCATCACCATGCTTGACTGTAGGAGAGACACAATTTTCTTGGTACTCCTCACCAGGGCATCACCACACATGCTGGACACCATCTGAGCTAAACAAGTTTATCTTAGTCTCATCAAACCATAGGACATGATTCCAGTAATTCATGCTCTTGGACAGGTTGTCTTCAGCAAACTGTTTGCGGGCTTTCTTGTAAGCCAGCATCAGAAAAGGCTTCCTTCTCGGACGATGCCAATGCAAACCGACTTGTTGCAGTGTGCAGCGTATGGTCTGAGCACTGACAATCAGACCTTCTACTTCTGCAACCTCTAAAGCAACTCATGCATCTGTCTTTTGAAGCCAGGTTCTGCACCTGATGCACAGAACGAGCACTCAACTTCGTTGATCGACCCTTGCGAGGCCTATTCCGAATGGAACCCGTCTTGGAAAACCTCTGTATGACCCTGGCCACAATACTGTAACTCAGTTTCAGGTTGTTACTGAACCCCTTATAGCCTAGGCCATCTTTGTGGAGAGCAACAATTCTAATTCTCAAATCTTCAGAGACTTCTTTGCCATGAGGTGCCTTGTTGAACATCCAGTGGTCAGTATGAGAGAACTGTACACAAAGCACCAAATTTTAGCTGCTCTAATACAAGATACACAACTTTGTATGGTCCTGTCAAGCAGACAAAAACATGAACATGATGAATAAGACAAGTGCTGTTATAGACATAGTGCTGTTATCACTTAGGGTGTACTCACTTTTGTTGCCAGCTATTTTGACAATAATGGCTGTATGTTGAGTTATTTTTAGGGGACAGTAAATATACACTGCTGTACAAGCTGCACATTGACTACTCTAAAATATATCCAAGTTTCATTTCTATCGTATTGATATTACGCTCAATACTATAGAAATGACTCTGCAACTCTGCAACCACACAAACTTAGTGCCGGTCACTTTCAGGCTGTCAGGATTGTTTTTGGTTTTGTCTGGTTTTTCCTTGTGTTTTTCCCCCTGTGTTTCTAGTACATGTGGTTTGTTCTGTTTGCTCCCCCTGTTGGTTTTGTGTATTGGTTTAGTCTTGCCCTTATTTGTACTTCCCCTCGTTATCTCGTTTGTGACCACTCCCCTGTTTCCGTGTATATAATGTTCCTTGTGCCTCACTCCCCTTGTCGGTGATTATATTGTCTTCAGTGTGTTTCCCTGTGTTTCCCTGTGTTTCCCTGTGTTTCCCTGTGTTTCCCTGTGTTTCCCTGTGTTTCCCTGTGTTTCCCTGTGTTTCCCTGTGTTTCCCTGTGTTTCCCTGTGTTTCCCTGTGTTTCGTTCATGTTGGATTATTTAATAAAGCCGCATTTGTTGGATCTCCGCTCTCCTCCTGCGTTATTCCCCGCACACGACGACACACCCCTGACAGAATCACCGACCCAAAAAATTCTAAGGATGACCTGGGCTGAGGACCTCCTCCTAAACCTGCAACAAGGTGAGCGTTCGCTGGAGGAGTATGTGGAGGAGTTTTTGAGCGTTTACCATCTGGTGAGATGGAGCGACAAGATGGTTAATGCATGTTTCCAGATGGGACTCAAAGATGATAGTTTGTTTCAACTGATAAGTCCTAATGATTGCTACCGTCCTGTAGCAGATTTTATAAATTTTGTTCTTGATTTATGTGGTTCCTCGTTCCAAGTCATGGTGGAGGATGGTAATCCTCCTCCCATCTGGAAACATGTAGTCGCCCCATCTCACCAACAGCCAGAGCCCTCCGCATATCACTCCAGCGACCTCACACCCTCCTTGTCTCCTGCGGGTCCCCAAGTCTGCCATAGCTCCACCGCTGTCCTCAGCCCGATGCGGCCGGCCTCATCCCCGCGCTCTAATCCGCCGGCCACCGCCCAGAGCCCAGTCCCACAGGCCGCCACGCCAGAGTCTGCAAGCAAGATGGCCGCCGCCACGCCAGAGTCTGCACACAAGATGGCCGCCGCCACGCCAGAGTCTGCACGCAAGATGGCCGCCGCCACGCCAGAGTCTGCACGCAAGATGGCCGCCGCCACGCCAGAATCTGCACGCAAGATGGCCGCCACCACGCCATAGTGTGCACGCAAGATGGCCGCCGCCACGCCAGTCTGCACTTAAAATGGCCGCCGCCACGCCAGAGTCTGCACGCAAGATGGCCGCCGCCACGCCAGAGTCTGCACGCAAGATGGCCGCCGCCACGCCAGAGTCTGCACGCAAGATGGCCGCCGCCACGCCAGAGTCTGCACGCAAGATGGCCGCCGCCACGCCAGAATCTGCACGCAAGATGGCCGCCACCACGCCATAGTGTGCACGCAAGATGGCCGCCGCCACGCCAGTCTGCACTTAAAATGGCCGCCGCCACGCCAGAGTCTGCAAGCAAGATGGCCGCCGCCACGCCAGAGTCTGCAAGCAAGATGGCCGCCGCCACGCCAGAGTCTGCAAGCAAGATGGCTGCCGCCACGCCAGAGTCTGCGGCTTCTGAGTCCAGCCTAGTTGCAGCTGTGTTCCCCCGAGTCAAGTCAAGTTGCAGCTGCATTTCCCGAGGCAAGTCAAGTTTCCGAGTTCATTCAAGTTGCAGCTGTGTTCCCCGAGTCGAGTCAAGTTGCAGCTGCGTTTCCCGAGTCCAGTCAAGTTGCAGCCGCGTTTCCCGAGGCAAGTCAAGTTTCTGAGTCCAGTCAAGTTACAGCTGCGGTTCCTGAGTTAAGTCAAGTTTCGGAGTCCAGTCAAGTTGCAGCTGTGTCTCCTGAGTCAAGTCAAGTTACAGCTGCGGTTCCTGCGTCAAGTCAAGCCAAAGCTGTCGTTCCTGAATCAAGTAAAGTCACAGCGGTTCCCCATGAGTCAAGCCAAGTTGTTGCGGGCGTTCCTGAGTCAAGTCTCATTACCGCTGTGGTTCCTGAGTCAAGTCACGTCACGGCTGAGTCAAGTCACGTCACGGCTACATCTCCTGTGTCAAGTCAAGTTCCGGGTGCATCTCCTGAGACAAGACCAGTTCCTGAGCCCGAACAGCCTCCAGCGCGCACCCCAGAACCTGAGCTGCCTCCAGAGCTCCCTCCAGAGGCAGAGCTCACATCTTTTGTCAAGGCCGTTCCAGAGACCACGCCCGCCGGAGAAGCCGCGCCAATGCCTCCTGAGGTGTCAGCTTTGGCTGTGGAGCCTCATAGGGAGGCGGCGTTAATTTCTGTACTCTCTGCTTCTCCCCTTTCTCTGTCCACCTCCTCTATCCCTGCTCTCTCCAGGTCCCCGTCCCTGATGCGGTTGCCTGCACAGCCCTGGAGGGCTCCAGCGCGCCCTCCAGAGCCGGAGCTCTGTCCTGCTCGCCCTCCAGAGCCGGAGCTCTGTCCTGCTCGCCCTCCAGAGCCGGAGCTCTGTCCTGCTCGCGCTCCAGAGCCGGAGCTCTGTCCTGCTCGCCCTCCAGAGCCGGAGCTCTGTCCTGCTCGCCCTCCTGCACGCCCTCCAGAGTCGGCTCCTCCTTCAGCGCGCCCTCCTGCACGCCCTCCTGAGCCAGCACCTCATCCAGCGCTCCCTAGGGCGGGCAGAACCGTAAATTCCCCCAGGAAAATTTTGGGGGGGGGCTACTCCCCTGTTCAGCCATGGCCTCCTGGACTGTTTACCCGGCCATGGCTTCCTGAATCCCCAGACCCGCCATGGCCTCCTGGACTGTTGACCCGGCCATGGCGCCCTGAACTCCTCGATCCACCATGGCCCAATGGACTGTGTGATCCACCATGGCCCCCTGAGCTCCCTGATCTGCCCTGGAGGCCGTCCCTATATCCTGTGTCTCCTGTGTCCCTGCCTACCGGCCTCCAGAGCGCCTACCCTCCCACCCCAGTGTGTGTTACGGCGCGAGTCGCGCCTTATAAGAGGGGGTGGGTAATGTCAGGATTGTGTTTGGTTTTGTCTGGTTTTTCCTTGTGTTTTTTCCCCCTGTGTTTCTAGTACATGTGGTTTGTTCTGTTTGCTCCCCCTGTTGGTTTTGTGTATTGGTTTAGTCTTGTCCTTATTTGTACTTCCCCTCGTTATCTCGTTTGTGACCACTCCCCTGTTTCCGTGTATATAATGTTCCTTGTGCCTCACTCCCCTTGTCGGTGATTATATTGTCTTCAGTGTCTTTCCGTTTGTCGTGGTTGCTGGTTCCCTGTGTTTCCCTATGTTTGGTTCATGTTGGATTATTTAATAAAGCCGCATTTGTTGGATCTCCGCTCTCCTCCTGCGTTATTCCCCGCACACGCTGACACACCCCTGACACAGGCGCTGTGTAATATCAAAATTTCTTGATTATTACGTCGGAATGAGAGTATAGTTCCTAGCCATATTGGCCTAGAAAATTGTGACTTTTCATATTCCGTCCATCTTAGTACACAATGTAACTACAGAAGTGTCAAGTTTAAAATATTAAAAATATCGAAACGCTTTGGTCATTTTTGAGCGAGATGCTAACGTTCTAATCAGATTCAATGATCTATGCTAAGCTATGCTAAAAGTGCTAATGCCAGACCCGGAGATGAGCTGAATAGATTTGAAAATGGTAAAACTCAACTGTTTAACTCTAGGGGAGTTGGAAAATGAGCCTATTTTCAAAAATAGTGGAGTGTTTCTTTAAGTCCACCATAGGGTGTCCCATTTGTCATTTTAGCTTTCAGAAGGGTGGGTGCTCACAAGCACCCCCTATGGCCCTGTCCCAAATGGCACACTAAACCCTCGTGGTCTTCCTCTGAGTTCAGACTTTCGTAGCGTAATGCTGTTTTGACTGTCGAGTAGAAGTCTGCTGCAGAGCTTGCACCAGTGCAGGCTCGGCCGAAGTGCGTATCGAGAGCGTATAGAGGCCGCAAAGGGGGCACTCGCAAACACCCTTCTGAACGGTAAAATGACGAATGGGACAACCTACGGTCTCAGGGACTTAATGGACATGAGCATGCAGCGGTCATTTTGACCAAAAGACCACTTCTGCAGATCCTAAACTGAGGTTAAAGCGGCATTACGTCATGAAAGTGTGGACTCAGAAGAGGATTGTAGGAGTTTAGGGTGTGATTTAGGACGGGGTCTCAAGCATACATGTTCTATTCTTAAAGATGCCTCTAATTGGTCGATTCTGCTGACGTCACCAAGTCAACTTCATCTAAAGTGAGCAGTTGCTCTCTGTAGAGCCAATGGGTGTAGCTGGATGTCGAGCTTCCCCTTTAACCCTAACCATAACCCCTATCCCAGTGTTGCCAAGTCCACAGTTTTTTCTGTGGAATTGGGCTATTTTTACACTGTTGCTGCAGGTTGTTTTTCATGTCTATAGGTTGCAGCAACCCCAAAAACCTGATATTTATGCCTTGGAATGTGAATTTTACCAGGGGAACCCTGCCATAAAAAAGTGTATTTTAGAGGGAACCCCCCTCTAAATGGGATTGGGCTAGTTTTGAGTAGAAATTGAGCTGGTTTTGTTGTGAACACCTGGCAACCCTGCCCTATCCCTAAACATAACTAGATCAAGCTCCACCCATTAGACCCACAGAGGTGGCACTGGACTAGGTCAAGCTCCACCCATTTGACCCATTTGGTTTTGCAGCACTACTTGTCAAAAGTCGTTAAATACAGCAAAACCAGACAGGACGACTTCTAGACACGTACTGGATAACATCCTAATTAAATCTTAGATGCGACAAAAATAACAAGGTCCCACAGGTAAATGATATCATATCACTCGAACCAAATGCAAATTGAGTGCCGGTCACAAAGCTTACTGGTAGTGTATTTACTAATGTAAATCAAAACTGACTAAAATGGTGGTAAACATTTCTCTCATGCTTTGTAAAGTTTGAACACTGCACTCACAAGATTAGTCATTATGGGTCACAGTCAAAAATATATCAGCCTACATGTCCTACATAGTTCAGTGGGCAGATCCACAAATAGCATACAGATTTCTAACAGGAAATTCATTTGATCCCAAAATGCAGAAATGGTATTATTCAATTTCTCAACAGGGAGAACGGACGCAATGGTACTTGTGTCTCTCTCACTATTATCAGTAAAAATCTCTTTTAACTGCTCATCCCACATACTACCTTTTTTGTTTATCTTGATCTTTAATTCCTTTAGCAACCATTCACTACCTACTTTTGAAATCTGTTTTTGACCACCTCTCGTCTCACTTCATAGTCTCATCTTTCAAACTTATTTCAGCCACCTAATCAGTTGACGATTCAGGATTCTCTATAGTAGTACACTGTATAGACCTTTTTTGTGACAAAAAATGAAGATTGTTTGACGAAGAAAGAAATGAAACTGGTTAGCCTGTGTAAGAAGTGAAAGTCTGATATGTAATATAAGGTCAAGTTGTTTGGTTTCAGGAAGTTGTTAAAAACACATGTACACTGTGCAGAGCTCTCAAGTCTCACGCATTCACTCCTCGCTGGAGGTAATGGGTGGAGATAGACACCTAACCACACCCTAACCCTACCCCTTACCCTATCCTAAACCTAACTCCACCCATTAGTTCACACAGAAGCAAGTGCTGCTCACTGCAGAGCCGAATGGCCTCCAGCTCCACCTCTGTGTGAACTAATGGGTGGAGTTAGGTTTAGGATAGGGTAAGGGGTAGGGTTAGGGTGTGGTTAGGTATCTATCTCCACCCGTTACCTCCAGCGAGGGGGAGCTGGAGCTCCAGCTCCTCCCATCTGGCTCTGCAGCGAGCACCCTCTCCACAGAAGTGGAGCTGGACATCCAGAGAGGGGGAGCTAGAGGCCATTCGGCTCTGCAGTGAGCAGTACTTGGATGGAGTCGTCACGGGGCTGCGGCTCATTTGAGGCGGTGGTCGCGTTGCGGTCTAGGTGCGGATGTTGCCATTTGTATTTACTAAAAACTAACAAAATAAATGCAGTAGGTTATGATAATTTAATGTTTAAAAGCACAGCCACCACAAAATCAGACCAAAATTTAGCACCTCTTTTTACTTTCAGACCATTCTGAGTTTAAATACAGATTTAAAATCATAAGATATTGTTTAATAGCTATGACATTATTTTTTAAAATTAAATCCTTGCAGCTATGGCTGGAAACACTGGCATCTAACAATTCCTTAGGAAAAAAACTGTTATTTTTTAAAAATAAAGCATATACATAAAGCAAAATAATAAATAAATCTGTTATTGAATAAGCATGTGTCCTATTTTGTGTCATAAACTTCTGAAACATTGATGTCACATATTTTAGAGCAGTCAATGCAATTTGGGAAAGAAATCAATCAAAAATGTGTGAAATATTCAGATGTAACCTGCTTGCTTTGTAACTGTTAACATTTTCATAAGTAGCTGTAATTTAACTTTACATTGTTTCTCTCAGTAACTGTAACAGATTAGTTACAATTATTTTGTAATTAAATGATGTAATTCCATTACATGTAACTAGTTACTCTATTAAGTCCGAGCCCTACCACTGTCAAAGGCATCAATATGTGCAACAAACACTTGCAATATAAAATACCATTCATAAGCTGAAATATGTACTTTCTCTCACACACACACACAGCTTGAAATACAGTACATGCTCAGGGCAAGCTCTCCTACATTACGTACATTGAGCACTGCTGTTCATTGGCTCATTTGGGGCCAAATTTCTTATTTTTGATACATTTCTATTTTCACAGATCAAGTTATATTCAAATATTTCAGTAACCTGTATTTTAATTAGGTTAACAAACACACTGTCGCTAGCTATTAACCCGGTTTTCTGCTGACATACACATTCAAAAATACACCACAAAAAGTCTATCAAACTTCCCCTTCTGGTCATCAGAGCAATGGTGTAGTAATTATTCTCACCAACAGATGTGGCTGCAAGCTACACTGACTACTTTGTAGCCTTTTTATCATTACTATTTAACAATATACCCTAAACTTTCAGCTCATTAAAAAATATAGCCACAGAATTGATGCACTGGTTGTGTAAATTAATCTGGAGTTTCTAATGTACAATGGGTATTAAAGGATAAGCTTTTTGTTACACATTCATATTCACACTGCAAAACAACCCTTTGTGTGTGATTATTAGTTTTTAGAATACTAGATTTTGTTTATTCTAAATCTGTTTTCCAACTGAGCACTCGTGTTCACTTTTTAAATAGTAAACAAAAACAAATGCTGAAGAGAAACTCATTTGTTTTTTGAAGTGTTTATTTAAAAGTCACTGTCCCTTCAAAATCTCCTTGGATATCTGAAAATATAACTCCATAGTCGTGCGTTATTAATAAGCAAAGCATATTTCTAAATAAGGAGAAACGTTAAAAACAATTCCACACGCTGCAATGAACACATATATAGCTCGCTTTTCGGGTAGACACTTAAATAAACTGATACAATCAAGCTAACAATTTCCAGTATTCATTGCTACATGACAATAATACATTTAAAATTAGACAAACTTTGGCAACTTGTAAAAAAAAATAATTGCAAAGGGAGTCTATTCACACAGCAGTCAACTGGATAACGCCTATACCTACCTAACTAATGAAAATCCCTTTTCATACAAACATTCAACCCAGGCAGTCTGTCATTTCCAAGTGGGAGTCGCTGTACAAAAATAGTTTCTCCCTACAATGATATTTGCATTTGCAGGAGTGCTAAATATTTGGAGTGGATAACTAGTTAGAAATAAATAAAATTACTGACAGAATGCTAATGTACTAATGAACTAATAAACTGGAAAAGACCATTCTGATTAACTGGGAAAAAAAGCTTTAAACAGCAGCTTTTTTCCTTTGAATGGAGCCACTGTTTTGAAGACATTTTGAGCGTTGCATTCCTTTATCGCTTTTAGCCCTCAGCGGATACAGCTCATCTTGTGTGAAATCTGTAGGAGCAGCTAGTGTTTTCGGATTGCGTGGGCTGGAGCTGGAGTGTATATCGTCATATGATTATAAACTGAGAAATAAGGCATGTGACTGATATGAGAATATCATTTTTAGAGGGCGGTGATTGAATAATCTACACGTCCTGAATTTCCATGGCATCCTTGGGCCAGCTGTATGAATCCAGACTGAAGGAGTCGTAGTCAGAGTTATAGACTTGGGATAAAACAAAGGCCTCTTTATCTTTGGGTTCAGGGTACCAGGAGGCAATGCCCTGTTTGTAGGCATGGTCCACAATCTGAAGAAAAAGAGGGGTTTGGAAAGAAAGAATGAAACATGGTTAGTGAACAGTTGCTTTACTGCAGAGTACAGTGTGTTAGATTTGCTTATGTTTGCTATTAAAAACAGCAAAGTCCAAATTCACCAATTTTTGAGAACTTTTATTGGTATTATGAAGTTACAAACATGAAGTTTACAAACTTAAAGGCATCAGATCTTTGGTAGATATTCAGTATTTTTGCTTGAAGCTGATTATTGTTGAGGGGAAGTTCAAATGAGTTATTCTGTTGCATGCTGGTGTATTACTATATTATTTTTTTTATACACAATATTTGATTTTGTGCTGATTTTAGCTCACTACCATTAGTACTAGCATCTGAAAAGAAATCAGCAAGGCTGAGTTTATTTGAGAGTTTATTTGATTAGAAATACTGTAAGACTAAAATATTATTACAACTTAAAAAACATCTTTTCTATTTTAATATATTAACATTTTTTCCTGTGATCTCAATGATGAATTTTACTTCAGTTTTTATTTTCACATGATCCTTTAGAAATCATTCTCATATGTTGATTTGTTGCTCAAGAACCATTTCGTATTATCAATATTGAAAGCATTTATAATTAATATTTTGTGGAAACTGTGATACTTTTTTCAGGATTCTTAGATGAATAAAAATGAAAAAACAGCATTTACACCGCTGTTCAAAATGTTGTTTTTAAATATGTCTTTTAAAAAAAAAAAAAAAGGCTGTGTTTATTTGATTAAAAATACAGAAAAAAAAGTAATATTGTGAAATATATTTTTGCAATTTAAAATAGTGTTTGTCTATTTTTATTTACTTTAAAAAAGAATTTATTCCAGAATTTCCAGCATCATTACTGCAGTCTTTAGTCTCAAATGATCTTTCAGATCAGAAATATTCTAATATGCCGATTTATTATCAATGCTGAAAACAGTTGTGCTGCTTAATGTATATTTTTTTGGAACCTGTGATCCATTTTTTCAGGATTCAGGATGAATAAAATGCTAAAATGAACAGCATTTATTTAAAATAGACATCTTGTGATAGTACTTCACTTGTATTGTTAGAAAAGATTTACATTTTGAATAAATCCATTTATCAAAGTAACCTAAAAAAAAGAATAAAAAAAAATATTAAGCAGCCCAACTGTTTTTAACACTGATGATAAATTAGCATATTAGAATGACTTCTGAAGGATGATCATGTGACACTGAAGACTGGAGTAATGATTCTGAAAATTCAGCTTTGCATCACAGAAATAAATTATATTTTAAGGTTAAAATAGAAAACTTATTTATTTTACATTTCAATAATATTTCTTAAAAAGAGTTCTTTAAAAACATGAAAAATCTTACTGATCCCAAACTTTTCAATGGCAGTGTATTTGAAATGTAAATATTTTGTAAAATTATAAATGTCTTTACTGTCACTTTTGATCAATTTAATGCATCCTTGCTGAATAAAAGTATTAAATAAAAATCGAATGATTTTTAGTAGACTAGCACTGGTGCAATTATGTTTTAATGCCCTGTTTTGCTGTGAAATCTGACCTGACAGCTCTTATAACCTACTTTGCTATTTTAATAAATCTCTTAATTTAGCATGATCTCATTCCATATTTCTTATGGGTGCCAAAATGTAGAGTTGGCTAACAAGACATGTTCTTGCAGTAAATGAGAACGGTTACTAACCTTCACAGCAATTTTGAAGGATACTTCTCTGATGGTATTCAGAGGGGGGTACAGTCTGCCCTCAGCAAGATGCTCCTCAGTAACCATTTCAGAAATTGCCTGAAGAGAAATCAAAGCCTTAATTATAGCTTTCGCACTGCAAAGAAAAATTGCAATCAAGGTGTTTTGCACTAAAGAATTTATGTTTATTGTCATTGGCTCTTGACTCTTCATGTGCGTTTACCTCTGCTGTTGTAAGGAAAATGTCATCCGAGATGTGGCGAACACCACAGGCGATGACTCCCAATGCTACTCCAGGGAACACATATGCGTTGTTTCCCTGGCCAGGATAGAAGGTGCGCCCATCTGCCAAAGTGACCTTTTTAAAGGGGCTTCCGCTGGCAAATATGCCCCTTCCCTGTGATACACACACACATGCCCTTTAAACTGATGTGAACCATTAGCTCTGTAAGTTGCTTTATATGATGGCATTAGTTAACACCCTAGACTTTCAGTATTACCTCAGTAAGTGTGTAGCACTGCTCTGCTGTGCACTCAGCTTTGCTTGTGGGGTTGCTGAGGGCAAATATAATCGGACGTTCGTTGTAAGCAGCCATGTTCTTGATGATCTTCTCAGTGAAAGCACCACTTATAGCAGCCACACCTGTAGAAGGTTTGAGGTTTGGTGTTTATAATCTCAAATCATTTTCAAACAGTAAAATTGTGCTGCATTTAGCATAATGAACAGAAATGCACAGACTTTTGTTAAATCTAAATGTTTTCTGTAATTATGCCCACTAGTGGCCTCAATGTGCCATTGCAATTCATACAGGAAAAATAAACACTAGTAGGATGCACAAAGCACCATTCCAGCTATAAAACACAAACAGGACTGAGGTGGAATATCTGCAGTCAATTTTAATAACATCTAACTACTCAGTTCTCATTGTCAATCCTGTAAAAAAAATGTAAATATAAGAGCAGTGTTGTTATTGTTAATTTAACTATTAAAAATAATTTTCAGTAACTGAAAAAGCATTATATGGAAAAACTTATACTTAAAAAAACCTAACTAACTGATATATGTCGATGTTGAAGTACTAAAATTACTAAAACTGAAATAAAAATAAAGCTGAATAGAATATTTACTCTTACAGTACTTTTAGCTTTTATTTTCGGTTAGTTTTAATTGTAAGTTTAGTTTAGGTTTTAGTAATCTTATGATTTTGTCACTTTAGTTTAAAAAAAAAAAAAGTAAAAAGTAATATAAAATGATGCACATGATGAAAGCTGAAAAATAAAAGCTAATTCAAACTATTAATAAGTATTAAAATATTACCTATATAAGCATTAAAATAACCCTATACACACACACACACACACAGTTGAGGTCAAAAGTTTACATACACCTTGAAGAAGTGCAAAATGTTAATTATTTTACCAAAATAAAAGGGATCATACAAAATGCATGTTATTTTTTTAGTACTGAATTGAGTAAGATATTAATAAGATCTAGTAAGATGAATAAAATAACATAAGATGTTCACAAGAGTCCACAAGAGAAAATAATTGCTAAATTTATATAAAAAATTTCTGTTCAGTGATAGTCCTGAACAGTTAAACTGCGTGCTGTTCTTTAGGAAAATCCTTCAGGTCAAGTGTTCAAATACACAAAAATGCTGAAAAACCAAATAATTTGTGGGACCTGAAGGATTTTTCTGAAGAATTTTGAGATCCATTTTTTCACACTGTTCAGGACAAACAAGGGGACTTATGATCAACTATCACTAAACAAAAAAAACACAGCTGTGGATCATTCAGGTAACAGCACATTATTGGGAATCAAGCTCATGTAAACTTGTGAATGTTCATTTTTATAAATTCAACTATTATTTTCTCTTGTGGACTATATTATATATATATATATATATATATATATATATATATATATATATATATCTTTTATGTGAAATATCTTTTTCCTCTCAGTACTAAATAAAAAACAACATGCATTTTTATGACCCCTCTTATTTTGGTAAAATAATTAAGATTTTGCAGATTTTGCAAGGTGTATGTAAACTTTTGACTCGAACTCTATATACGGAATGGGATCAATCACTCGTTACCAATGATAGCTGTGGGCTTGATGGTCTCCACTACTTCCTCTAGAGTCTTTATGTGTGGATGCTCATGGGCAAATTCTTCCTTCTCATGGTTCAGATGACTTCTGCCCTAATGGGCCAAATGACACAAAATAACAGTTCTTGTATAGCGTTTAATTGTGGAGTTGTTCAAATGCAGTTTATTTCTTTAATTCATGTTGTGACATTTTAAATTAAGCCTACATACATTTGTATATTCAGATGCTGAGTAGGAGGACAAATATAGCCTGAAAGAAACAAATGCCAAAAAAGGCTTCTGTGGGTTTGATTGTTACCTTGACAATTAGGCCTTTAGAATCCACCATCCAAATCCTCTTGACAGCCTCAGCATGTGGTACACCTTCCTTAGCCATGGCCATTATCAGTAAGTGAGCAATGCCCAAGGCGGCCTGGTCATATGACAAAAACCAAACACAACAAGTTTTTTGTAATGGATCTTTCATTTGCTATTTTCAGTAAAAGTTTGTAGCATCTTTCAGCTGAATTCACATTACCTCTCCTGCTCCCTGAAATACAAACTTGTGGTCAGAGATTTTATTCTTTGTAATCTTAAGAGCAGCAAGGATCCCAGCAACAGCAACAGAAGCTGTGCCTGTAAAAGGTGGGGAAAGAGATGAGCAAACAATTCTATGGCTCTGACTATAATTTTCCATTATAAAGATTAAAATCTTTATAGTTTGATATTACAATCTGCATACTTACCTTGGATATCATCATTAAAGGTGCAATAACGGTTGCGGTATTTATTGAGAATACGGAAGGCATTGCTGTTGGCGAAATCCTCAAACTGAATTAGACAATTCATCCCGTACCTAAAAGAAAAGATAAAAAAAACAAACAAAAGAAAAATGACATGTTTGTACAGTCTGTAAGTATTTCACACATATAACCTTCACCTCAATTTAACCATTAACTTGAGAACCACCGAACCAAATTATTAAGTCAGTTAAACTGGTGAACCAGATCATTCAGACAAGATTATCTGGCTCAAAAGTATGAAGGTAACATGAGGGTAAGTAAATCATCTTTCATTTCAGAATTTTAGTAACAAACATACTTGTCAGTGACAGCTTGCATGAACTCGTCAATGAGGTCATCGTATTCTTTGCCCCTCACTCTTTTGTGCTTTAAGCCGATGTACAAGGGGTCATCTAAGAGGGTCTGAACAAAAGCAAAAAGAACAACAGGGTTATATATATATATATATATATATATATATATATATATATATATATATATATATATATATATATATACACACACACACATATACACATATATATATATATATATATATTATATATACACACACATACACACACACACTACTACTTGATACGTTTGCCACTAAACAAAAAATTGAAAAAAAAAAAAAGTTATTATTTAATTGACTTTTTATCTCACAGTTCAGTTTTTTCTAAGAATTGTGAGATACAAACTTACAATTTTAACTTTTTTCAGAATTGTGAGATACAAACTTACAATTGCGAGAAAAAAAGTCAGAAATGCGAGATAAAAATGCAAATGTGAGTTTGTATCTTGCAATTCTGACTTTTTTTTTGCAATTGTGATTTTATATCTCACAGTTCTGACTTTTTTCTCAGAACTGTGAGATATAAACTCACAATTGTGTCCCAATTGCAAGATATAAACTCGCGATTCGGAGAAAAAAAAAGTCAGAATTTTGAGTTGATATCTCAGAATTCTGACTTCATTTCTCAGAATTGCAATTTTATATCTTGCAATTGTGAATTTGTTTTCAGAACTGTTTATATCTCACAATTCTCACTTTATTTCTCAGAATTCTGACTTCATAACTCGAAATTGCGAGTTTATCACAAATCTGAGAAACAAAAGTCAAATATGTGAATTTATATCTCACAATTCTAAAAAAAAGTTGAATTGTGAGTTTGTATCTTGCAAATCTGAGAAAAAAGTCAAAATTGAGAGATGTAAACTCTGCAAAAAAGCCGCAAAAATAAAATCACAATTACCTTTTTTTTACTTATATTTTTACTTTTATTCAGCATGGATGCATTAAAATGATCAAAAGTAACAGTAAAGATTTTTTATATTGTTACAAAATTCATATTGTTACAAAAATAAATACTGTTCACTTGAACTTTCAATTTAATCAAAGAATCTTTCAGCTTTGCCAACAGAAATACATTGCGTTTTAAAATACATTAATAAAAGAAAATAGTTATTTTAAGCTGTAAATACATTCCACAGTATTGCTGTTTAACTGTACTTTTGATCAAATAAATGCAGCCTTGGTGAGCATGAGATGCTTAGTTCAAACACATTCAAAGAAGACAAAGCAGAAGAAAAAAAACATAGACACAAAACATAGTGTAATTATGCTATTCTTGTTTCACCTGATTATCAGTGCCCACGTCTAGCAGCACAGGCAGGCACTGCTGAGGCGGCACTCCTCCACATGCTGTATACAGAGCCAGTTTGCCCACTGGGATCCCCATTCCATAGCTGCCCAGGTCTCCTAATCCCAGGATTCGTTCTCCATCCGTTACCACTATGGCCTATTAATGTACATGATACAATGAAACAACCATCTACTGGCACTGAATAACACTTTATCACTCTCAACACACCGTAATGTTCTCCTCCGGCCATGAGTTCAGCATGGTGGCAATATGCCCCTTGTCATGGATAGTGATAAACAGCCCTCTATAGGGGAAAAAAAGCATATGGACTTATACTGCATGTTCACTATGCAGCTAAGAAAAACTTGCTAGACTGGTCTGAGTGTTTATAAAGCATATGATTCAGAATAGGTTTGGCTAAACAAGTCACTCCAGATCCAGATCTGGCTGTATACACCTCACCTTGGTCTTCTGAAAGCAAGGCCGTACTGTTGGCAGGCCAGGCCCACAGTAGGAGTGTAGACAATAGGCATGAATTCCTCAATATCAGAGGTTAACACACGATAGAAGAGCTTCTCATTTCTGTCCTGCAGAGTCATCAGCAATATGTATCTGCAGAGTTAGAAGAGTTAGAATTGGATAAAAAAAAAACCTATCGTTCCGAGTACGTACTAAATGTTTTAATTGAAGTTTGGTTACTTGTCGAGGGGGTTACTGCGTGTCTCGTAGCTCTTCATGACACGAAGCACTTGGACATCCTGAGAGAGGAAACAGGGAGGCAGCAGGCCATGGATACCCAGCTGTAACCTCTCCTCCAGGGTGAACGCCATGCCCTGTAACACAGCACAATAACTTTATTAACAACACGTGACAGCTGCAAATGTGCAAGAAAAATGTGTGCTCCTCCCACAGTCTGGCTTAAATACAAATTATCACCCTGCAACTGGGTCTGCACTGGGCAAGATTCCAGCCTCGGGTAGATGCATCACATGCTGGATCTATTTATTTCTGACCAATGGGAAGAAAGCATGGCCACCCTCCCCTGTTGGATTCTCCACTCACTGTTTACGTCTAACAGTTTCCATGCGTCATGGCTTTAAAAGTCTACACTTCTCAATCATGCCTATTCCTCATCTTATCCTGAAAGTCTTTGCAAACAGGATACAGATTGCGAAGCAACATTTAAATGGACACATTTTCAAGACCCAGCCAAAAGTGTTTTGCAAAACTGCTGACACATATCCTGCAACTCTGCACTGATTTTAAAAAGCCTAAGCATACTCAGAGCATCTTCTCTCAATGCCTGGTAGATGCCAAAGTCCTTGAAGACTTTTTGATTAAAGATCTCACAGTGACACTTTCGTACTTTCTTATCTGTGGGGACTTTGGCATTATATAATGTTATAAAATCAGATGAAAGCACCGGTTGCTGAGTCTAACACAGTCACAAAGATCATAAGTGCACTGAGTTTGTCCCCTAAAAATGCTTACTTTGTTCAAGTGGGGGTTCCTGGTGATATCATAGCCTCGTTTTTTGGTGAACACCGTGCCCTTGGAGTTCACGCCCGAGTGACAGACCCTCACGGCCCCTACGATAGCAGGAGGGAGCGACAGGGGACTGGAGAAAACCCTGCACAGCGCCAGCACACTCTTACCCGAGAGAGAGTTCATGATTCCTGAAAAATGAGAAAATTCAGGTTTAAAAAAAGCTTATTTTGGAAATTCAGTTTATGCTAGTTTGGTGACTGGTTTTTAGTTGGTAGACCACATTAGACCAGCAACAACCAGATGTTCAAACTGTTCTTTTGAACATGTCCAGCTAATGACCATCTTAAGGAGGGGTTTCCAACAAGATGATTTTACAGTAATAACAGTCACTGGACTAAAACCGACGCATAAACTGTTGTTACCATGGTATTTTTTTTATAATAAACAGCTGTCATGTTACAACAAAGAAAAAATAAAAAAGGAGTAATACAGCTTTTGCAAGTTCAGCAAGTTCGCCTCTCAATTATAAACAAGGCCTTTAGGTAAAACACAAATAGCAATGCAAATGCATTTTGTATTGTATTGTAATGTGTATTCACTACGCTTTTTTATTTTAACAACAGTATGTGTTTCAGGCCAAAAAAAAAACATTACGGAGAGGTCCAGCATTGTCATTGTTCTATAAGAAGACATTTTTGTTTACAAGCAAAGCCGCATACCTGAGAACAGCCAGTCCACCGGCAGCTTCTGCTTCACTAGGTTTAATCCAAACGCTGACCTGCTGCCGCCTATTCCCACAGACTCGCTTTATCTGTAGATGATGTTGTAATCGACTGATAGAAACGATCCAGGTTTGTATGACATTGACACTTTCGCTTCCCAACGCTCTCGCCTTGGGCCCGCCCCTTTTAGGCAGAAGTGGCCAATAGAGTGAGGGAATGCGAATGACGTATTTCAATCTACACGGAAGATTTGTTGTCCTGTCTGGTCGCTTCCCCGTGTTGTTTGCTCAAGCGTTTGCATTTAAAAAAAAATAAAAACGGATGTTTGATCATGTACATCGAACGAATTTACTTCGCTTAATCAATCTTGTACTTTCACAAGAAATTAGCCTATATAAAATAATGGTAATTGACAGAAAAAATACAGATTTCTGGATTAATGCATGTAACATGATGGAAAATAGAAGAAAATAGAAGATCTAAAAGACTAAAAAGGTACTTTATTGCAGTTTTCAGACAGTGTTTACATCAATTCTTGGATTTTATTTCCTTGGAATTAACTGAGTACTGTTCTACAGTCAAACCAAAAATTATTCAGACACTAGTGGGTGCAGGACACTATAGTTCAGGATAGCAAAATAAACTAAACTGTGACCCAAAAATTCTTCATACAGTGGACTATCAGCAAAATTTATAAAAAAATTTGGACCATAAATTATTTAGACACTATGACTTTATTATGTTTTGCTTAAGTGTTTTTTCTTTAATTGCTAATGCAGCCTTTTTACACCACAGACTGAAGAAAATTAAGTATTGCTTGGTAAAGTTTTGATGGTTGTGTAAATATTGTCATACTAACAGTTGTCTGAAATTTTGTTGGATTGTAATCCATTACATAACTTTCTATCAAAGTTATCTGACATTATCAAGATGAATCCGAGTTTAACTCGGATTTATTGTCATAATTTATTACCATTTTCTAAACTATAGAGAATAAACTGTAATGATGTGGGAAATGTTAAAGGTGTCTGAATAAATTTTGGTTTGCCTGTAGCTTTTGATTATGAGTTGAAGTTAAGAAATATACTGCTCTTTTATAAAAAACAAAACAAAACAACTAACACTAACAAACACATATGCGCACATACATACTCAAATATAAAAGTTATAGATCCCAAGGATTGTATTTGTACAACACCACCATTAAACGACAAAGAAAAGTAAACCAACATTAAAACTACTCCAGACAAAGACTAACTAAGAGTAAACAGAGTACCTAGATGAACCAAAGAGGCTCTTTTATGTACAACCTTCAGTTCAAGTGCAATCAATGTAAGCGTCTTCTATAAATTGTACTGATCAAATACCAAAAACCTTGCCTTGGTTAATAATTAAACAATGTACAGTGAAAACAGTGAAAAGTTACACATATAACACAAAGAAATGTTCTCAAGTGATCAAATAACATCTAAAAGCAGTTTAAAACGTAAAATGAAGTGTAAAAATGGTGTACAGTGCATTTACGGTCTTCCAGGGGTCTACTGCAGGCCATTTGCGGTCACTGATTAATTATTGTGCTGAAGTACACAATTAGTCCCAATGACAGCAGTCCAGTAGACTTCACTTGTAGGTGGTGAGTAATAAAAGATAAGGTTAGAAATGAAGGACAAGGCAGGGACTCAAATCACAACGCTCGTGCCACTGCGAGAGCTCTTTTCCTGTAAAAGAGAAATTATTTATGATGAGACAAACCATAGCAATTATTTACATTTATTCATTTAGAAGACACTCTTATCAAAAGTGATTTAAAAATACAGTTTCCTTGTGTTCAAATCACATGCCCTCTCTCAATGTCAAACCCAAGAGATAGTTTTAAATAGGATATTTACCCATAAAAGAAAATTCTGTCATCACTTAACCTCATCTCATTCACCTCATCAATGGAACAAAAGATATTTTGAAAAAGTTTTTTGTAATACAATGAAAGTCAAACAAACAGATACTTTTCAAAATATCTTCTTTTGTGTTGGCAGAAGACAGAAAGTAATACAGGTTTGAAAAC
The DNA here is from genome assembly GCF_022985175.1 of Labeo rohita. NCBI lineage: Eukaryota > Metazoa > Chordata > Actinopteri > Cypriniformes > Cyprinidae > Labeo > Labeo rohita. The sequence goes on from NC_066877.1 coordinate 23,254,698, forward strand.
ACATGAGGGTGTGTAAATGACAGGATTTTCATTTTTATTGGGTGAATGATTAGCTTTAAAGTGGTCATGAATTGAGAAACCAAATTCCCTTGATATTTTGACATATAAGAAATCAATGTACTATTAAAACATCCTGTAAGTTTCAGAATTTCTCATTAGTCTAAAAACAGCTTATACTGAAGCCAATCTGTCAAAACGACAGGTTGTGGAATGTGCCACTCTATGAATAATTGTGTGGCTAAGCACCGCCTCTGTAGAAGATCAGCACCTGCTTCTACATTACTGCCTGTTTAGCCCTGCCCACTGATTCACGCACGTAATGTGAAAATGTGAACACAGGTCTATGCAGAAACCAAACAATAAAGGTGGCTCTTGAATACAACAAGACAATGCAGTGCCAAATTGTGGAAAAACAGTCTTTGCATTGCCTTCCTTCTGATCCCAACATTAGGAAAGAGTGGATGAACATTGTTTTAAATGATGTTCCAGACCACATCAGTAAGAACTTGATCCTTTGTTTGCTTTTTTAAACTGCGGATTGGTTTACAATCAAGGCACAATTTGACGATGGAAAAAAGATGGAAACTATAAGACGATCCTGTGCCGACTATATTGGATCCGACAGTAAAGTCGCAACACACACAAGTGTGAGTAACTGTTTTTGTAATGTGGTCACTATTGCTTTGACTGTTATTACAGATCCTTTGATATGTCCTGAGTATTTATGTGTTTTTAACCTAAATCACATCAGCGTCCACCAATAAGTAATGTAGGCTGTCACACATATACAAGTGTTAGCCAATCATAGCAGTGGGAGTCCAAACTGAGAATTCTGACGAGGGGGGTTAAAAACAGGAGAGAAAATAGTTTATTACTTCTAAATTATGATGTTTTTTGATGTAAAAATCTTGAGAACATTATAAGGGAAGAGGGACGTAATGACATCAAAATATCACACTACGATAATATTGTGATATGAAGTCCACGATACGATATTTATTGCAATATTTTTAAAAAAGACAAAATGAAGAATTGGAAAAAAAAATAATTTTGTACATTTTAAAGTTAAATTATTCTATCAAATGCACTTTAAGAGTGCAAAACTAAGAGCTCCATTCCATGTTCTTAACTAAGACAACTTAAGTTAGAAAAAAAACTCTTTTTATTTGTGATATTCTGTCCTAGTCTTAATTTCATTCACACTGGTGTTTTAGGAAGCCAAACAAATTAGAACATAATAATAATAATAATAATTACAATGACAGTAATAGCCATATATTGTAAAACAACTGCACTGTAAAATAAATGAAAATGAATATTTCATAGATGTATTATATTTGTTTTACACTACAGTAGGAACATTACAATGCCTCTTTCCTAATTTCTACACTTGAAAGAGATATTTTGAATTCAGGCTTCAGTAACGTTATCCATTTAAACCGCTAGCTGTCAGCAATTCATAAGCACTTTTAAGCTTTTATTTTGTCGGAAACGGCAGTAGAGCTTTTAAAGCACTTTTAAGCTTTCATTTTGTCGGAAATGGCAGTAGAGCTTTTATTTTGACAGAAAACTCCAGCTTTAGTGAAAACAGGCCCACAAAAACACATCTCACTACATATCTAGTGTAATGCTGTAAATGCATCTAAACTCACAGTACATGCAATAAACTGCATTCATTGTGAACTGAGCCGTTCTGAGGCTCAAAAAACACTGGATCACAAGCTGATCGCATAAACGAAATGCGCACTTCGCTTTCGAACATGCAGCGGAAAGAGACTTGAAGGAATTAAGCCATGTTGTGCTTTCGGTTTTAGTTCGTTTGACAGATACTGTGCCAAAGCATAATGGCCCAAAACACAACTTTAAAGACCTTTTATGTTAGAATAAGAAGTTTAAATATATTACATTACAAACACTTTTGGCGCGGAGACCTATCGTTTCATATCGTAATATGACCACAATAATATTGAGACAGTTTTGCTATCGTGACATCCCTATAGAGAACAGAGAACAGTACAAAATAATAAAAAAGGCAGTTCATGACCCCTTTAAATGTGTCCTTATTGGGACCACAGTATATAAAAACAACTTAGTGATGAACAAAACATAAATCTACATTCTTACCGAGAAGAGGTCACTTCTCCTGCTGTGGCCAGTCAAAACATCAATGGAAGAATAAGCTGGTGGTCTCTCAGCCAGTCTCCCTTGAGATCGCTTCCCCTTTCTATAATTGTCGTCCTCGTCTGAACTCCAGGAGCTCCTATCTCTGTGGTTTGCCGCACGCTCCAACTCCTCCAGAAGCTCTCCTTTACTGCGAACACGTGGATGAGACCTATCCGACCCTGAAACTTCCCTGCGTCCTGCTGAACCTCGACCTCTACGCCTATCGTCCCAGTCCGACTCGTCGCTGTAACTGCGCTGTAACTGGGTCCCTCTCCGTGAAGATGACGGCTCCCTCCAAGAATCATCACGATGGTAACCATTGCGGTTAGAGCTGCCGCTGGAATGATTAGACTGTCGGTGTCTTCCACCATCCTTGGACCGCCGAGAGCTCTGTTTTGCTCGGCCCACGATGGGAGGCAGCTGGATGACCCTGCGCTCCACACCTTGGACGCCCATCTCGTCCAGGGCTGAGAGCATGCTGGGAGGCCTGGCTGCTAAAGCTTGGGGTAAGGGTTGAGGTGGTGGAGTTACATATTGAGGCTGTGGGGCCCCATATTGATGAGGAAGCGGGACTGCTGTGTAGTGATGTTGAGGTTGAAGCATTGGGACAGCCATATCCATGCCTCTTACTTGGTTCTCCAGAAAATCTATCATCTGGTTATTACCATGTACACTTCCATTTACGCTGCCATTGGAATGATATCCATGGGGAGGTACCATTGGTGGGACATGTTGAGGAGGAGGAATGGCCATCGGGGCCATTGGAAGGTTGTGTTTCATTGAAGGTTCAGAAAAAGACCCTGTGGAGGACAAATTATTACTGAAAAGCAGAAGCAGCACTACATACATGAACAGATTAAAAGAGGAAGTAATACTGACCTGAATATAGTAAAGGGTTTCCTTGAGAAGATGCATTTGAGGAAATGGGGGCATAGATGGGCTGGCCATGGAGCCACGGTACCATTGCTTTTTGAGCATCGCGCATCATCTTGTGGCGCATCACCGCTAAAAAAGACAAATAAAATGGAAGAAATATTTCACATAATTTTATTATTCAATACAACTACATTTTATAGGATGGATTGTGAAAAAAAATCACCTGGTATTAGAGGACAACTAAATATTATAAATATTACGATTTTTATTATTTGAAATAAAAAAATAATAATATATAAAATACACTACCAGTCAAAAGTTTTTGAACAGTAGGATTTTTAATGTTTTTAAAAGAAGTCTCTGCATTTATTTGATCCAAATTACAGCAAAAACAGTAACATTTTTACTATTTAAAATAACTGTTTTCTATTTGAATGTATTTTAAAAAGTAATTTATTCCTGTGATGTCAAAGCTGAATTTTAAGCATCATTACTCCAGTCACATTATCCTTCAGAAATCACTGTAATATTATCATTTCCTGCTTAAAAAACATTAATTATTATTATACTGAAAACAGCAGGTTAATAACAACAGGTTTCTTTGATGAATAGATCTTTGATGAATTTATCTGAAATACAAATCTTTTGTAACCATTATAAATGTCTTTATCATCACTTTTGATCAATTTAAAGCATCCTTGCTGCATATATTATTTCTATAACGATTCATAAAAAAACCCTTATACTCACTTCTGCTGTAAGTGAAGCTGGATCACGAATGATTCACACGAACATAGACGGATATATGTAGATCGGGAGGCGCATTCCCTTCACAAACAAACATAATCCACTGCATCTTCAGCGGCTTAGATGTCAGGAGTAAATGACAACCACTATTTTCATTATTACATCCAGCAACACAACACCTCTAACTTATATCCCTGCTCCGGCATCGAAACAGTGGAGTTCGGACTGTTACAGCTGATTTAAGGTGGGTCTGAGGTAAGACGCTCATGTCAATCAACTATCATGGGAATGATTAAAATTATTTCTGAAGGCTCATGTGACACTGAAGGCTGGAGTAACGATGCTGAAAATTAAGGTTTGATCACAGGAATAAATTACATTTTAAAATATATTCAAATAGAGAGCGGTTATTTTAAATAGTAAAGATATTTCACATTATTACTACTTTTGCTGTACTTTCTGATCAAATAAATGCAGGCTTGGTGAGCAGAAGAGACTTCTTTAAGAAAACATTAAAAAACTTTTGACTGGTAGTGTAGTCCACAGTGTCACTGTTAAAAAAGGACAATAGGTTACCTGTATTAATAACTATGAATAATATTGTTGTTATATTATTATTATTATTATTCTAATATTATAATTTCAAATAATCCTTATATTACTCTTATATATTTATAATGTGTATTTTGTTGCTATTTTGGTTTGTTTGTATTATACAGATGCACTAATCAATTATTTTGAGGATCTGACTTCCAGCAGATGTAGAACACAAAAAATAATCTGGTGTTGACAGATGCACAGACAAAGATACAATGCATGTGGATACCTTCTTCTGGGCAGCAGCAAGTGCGAGGACAGCAGGGACAACGGACATAGCAGCAGCAGTTCTGAGGACAGCACTGGCAGCAGCAGACACACAACAGTATGATGAGGAGCAACCCACCGAGAACGATGAGCAGCACAGTCAGCCAGTCTGAGAGGAAGAAGGGGTATGACCAACATCAGCATCTATAAATGTTCTGTGGTTAAACACAAAAATGCGTTAATACTTACGATACACAATAAGTCTGATTTCTTTGTCGGAGTCTCCCACGACATCACCCGCCGCGTCGATAGAGCAGAAATACATGCCGTTGTCCCACCACATGACCTCATTTATAACAAGGTCCGCACCTGTGAAACACATACAAGAAACTAAATTATAAAACATATATGATCTCTCTCTTGATAGCAAAGCCTTGATCAAACATTAGACAAATATAACAAGTTGTACACTGTTAGGAATTACAGACAGGGTCAGAAAGCTGTCGGATTATGTCAAAATTTGTGTCTTGCAGGTTTTGAAATGACATGATGGTGAGTAATAATGACAGAATTTTCATTTTTGGGTCAACTATTCCTTTAAGGGTTAATAAATTCTGTCTAAAGGTTAAATTTTGTTTGTCAGGCTTTACAGGGTTAAAACATCTTGTTCAGAGTTTTAAGCTCTTGTGTGTCCAGACTCAACTGTTTTGCATGTAAATCTTGCGATCTCGATATTCTGTCCCCAGAACAGCTTCACTCTGGCCTCTTTTCTGAATCACGACGCGGACAGTGCGCTGACTGTCTGGACAGTCGTTGGCTGGGTCTTGCTTCAGACCCAGAGCTGCTTGATATGCTAAAGAAAGGAAGAAATGTACAAGGTCACATCAGTCACCACATGCAACTTTTATCTATTCAGATAACAAACAAACTGCAGACTACAGCTTTGCAGTGTTCATATTCAGTTCACCTGTACCACTCACCTGCTGAGTAATACTCCAGCACTGGATCCAAACAGAAGGACTTGTATCGCCATGTGACCAGAACATCTTGCTGATTTGCAGAAGTGGAATATTCACATCGCAGAGTAACAGAACCAAACAACATCGTGGATCTCTCTGTATGGGGAACCGTAACCTGGATAGACAGCAGCTCTGAAAACAGACAGAGAGGGATCAATTACTGTTTGCATCAGGGTTCCACACCTTCACCACACCTTCTGACTAACAATGATTACTTTATCAGTTATTAGTATTAGTATTTATTTATGTATCTAATCATTTCATAAGGATTTTATTCACAAAGAAAATGTTAATATGAGCATAACAACAAACAATGCTATACAGAAAGATTGTATTAATTTCTAATCCTGTTCCAGGCCTGAAAATCTCTATTTTACAAATTCCATCGCATACAAATAGAATCAAGTTCCAGTAAAACACAATATTTCTTACAGGCTAGGGTGAAGCTTGTAAATCACGTGATCGTGTTTATCATACCTGCAATGTTTGCGCCTGCTGATGATTAACCTCGCCACTTACAGTATTTACAGAACATTTGAAAATATTTTAAAAGTGGTATGGCACTAAATGAAACACCCCTAATATTACAGTTTAACTTCGGACAGTTATTTTAAACGTCAACTTACCTGTTGGAAATACGCAGAGCACCAGCGCCAGCACCTTGAGCTTCAGTGTTTCTTTCATGTTTCTCGGTTACGCGGAAGGTTTTTTTTTACTTTACTGTATTTTCCCAAAACACAGCAGAAATCTTATATGTGCGACACAAACAAATACATACAATGTACGCTGGCCATCATGTCATCGTAAAACACTCGATGCAGATATATCGAGATATTTTCTTATTTACCTATATTCCTCTCGAGTCAGTGTAAACACACCTTTGCTCTTTGGAACTCGGATTCCCCTCCCCCATTCTACGATGACGCCATAGACTCCACCCACCGACAGGTGCACAACACGAACTAGGTCATGTTACTTTTTTAAAGGTTATTTATTGATTGTTGTTCAAAATGAAACTATTTTTACATTGTTATTATTATAATATGTATCTTCGCTCAAAATGAAAAGATTGTTGGATTATGTACTTTAACTCGGTAGAATAAAAAAAAAGCTGTACTGTTTTTTTTTTTACATTTAACCACCAGGGGGCGTCACTTGCCGCCTCAATGGGTATACCGTGTTCCCACCAACGCTTTATTTTGGCAGTAATAAACGTTTGCCTCACCAGCTAAAAAAAACCCAAACCCATGTAAAGCTAACGAACAGACAAGCCTGACTAGATGTGAGGACCAGCAAACCAGGGGCCAGTTGCATAAACTTAGCCTCTATGTTAAGACAGTGTCTTAAGAACTATTTTGACCAACTAGCAGTTAACTAAGGGGTAATCAATCATATATTTTGGATTCAACTTAGACTCATCTAAGTTTTTGTGTAACCGAATTTTACAAATTTTGACCAGTCTTATAGAAAGAAATTAGATGACTAACTTTTAAGACTAGTCTAAACCTTTTATGCAACTGGCCCCAGCTTAGACTGGTTAAAGGAAAAGGAAAATTGTCGACAGTGGGCGTTGTGCCTTTTCGGTCCCTGTTCTGAACTGTGTTTGGTGAAGGAACATTACCACCATGCTGTGGTGCACATGGAAGATGTGTTCATTCAGACTATTGTAAAACGCCATTAAACCACACAATATTATTATTAATATGGCGAGTTGCTATGCTTTTGGTTACTATAAAAAGTCTACAACATCCTATTGGTGGGAAAATGTTTTATTATTAATCGTTAATAATAAGAGTCACTATTACTAACGTTCAACTATAGCACAATGTGAGTGTGTTTGAAAAGAAAGATGCAGAGATCTAAACATGACGTTTGACCACTAACCACCTGTGAGGGCTCGTATCAGATTGTTTCCTGGTATTGTAATCTCATCCTGGAAAGAAGCAACCTTTCCTTTTCTGTGTCCTGTCTAGTTTCCTGCATGGCCTTGATTGTGCATTGCTGTAAAAATTCCCTACTTTATATGTTTTCTTATGCATGTTAAAGCAAGACGAAAAAAGTAAGTGCCATCCCTGCTGGAAAAAAAAACAAAAAAAAAACAATAGAAACCATCACAGAAATTTTAATGGTTTCCACTACAAATACCATTAAACACCATCAACTATTAACCATTTAAACCATTAAAAATGATTTCCCGTATTGTGTTCTGGGACATATTTCATTAGGATTTAGTGGTTTTAATAACCCACCAATAGAAGGCGACAAATTATCAGTAGATACCAAAAGGGACCATTACAGTTTCCATTAAAACCAGTACAATTCCCATTATAACCTGTGAAGCCATGACAAATTGTGTTGTTGTTTTTTTCAGCAGGGATGATATAGATTTTTAAGAACAGGGATAGCCTATTTTATTATGAATATGCTAAGGTTATCAAGACAAAAAAACAGACATCAAGTGTTTATATCAAAATCATTATTTTAAAACCATGGAATACAAATAAATGGCACATTATCAAAAGCACAGTCTTTCATGCTTCTCTCAAGAGCCAACTGATTAACACTGACACAAATGTACAGTACAGTGCAGTGCAAACAAAGGCAATGGCAATATTGAAATATCAGAGACAGTGTCCCAGTACAGTACTGAAAATATACAAAACATCAAGGAATGTTTAGAGCACTTGAATATCATCTGAACTTTTAAAGTCCTTTTAGAGCATCGGTAGTCTGACGACTAATTAAGTAGATCTTTTGACATAATTAGCAATATAAAAAAAGAAAAAAAGACAGACACACACACTACGTTCTTGCCCTTGACCAGCAAAAGTTCCCAAACTCTTCATGTCTGTGTGATTCTGCATAAAATGTGTTGATGTTTAGTGTCTGAGGCATTTCTCTTCAGCTGGATGGTGATGTTATTAGTATGATGTCAGCTCAGTCTGACGACGTCACACAATTAGAGAGTCTCTGCTTAGATGAGTGGTCTGTTAAAAAACACCAAGAGCCACACATTAGACAGCCATTAGCATGATGCATTAGCAGATGCATTGTTAGTGTGCTAGTGTAAAGCAGTAGTAAGGTCAGCCCATTATAGTTAGTGATGCTATTTATGATACATTTAGGCAAACAGAACAAAAACATAAAAAAGCTGCCTGAGAAATCAACCGTTTTGATCATTCAAAGCGGATTTTGATTTACATACATTCTTGTAAAGAATACAATTTACATTTCAGCATACAAAAAAATAACACTGTACAGTTAAAATCATTTCATATTCAGATTTCTTCAAGTCCTTCTTTGGAAAATAAATGACATGTAAAGAGTATTTTAAAAAATCTAGGCAGACAATAGATCCTCCAGAGTTAAAAATATAAATTTTGACATACACAAAATGTAGATACACTAGCACTCAAAATATTTTTTATGTTTTTTTTTTTTTTTAAGATTTTTTTTTTTTCAGGATTTTTTGATGAATAGAATGAATGATTTAGAATGATTTCTGAATAATCGTGTGACTGGTGTAATGATGCTAAAAATTACATTAAATATTAAAAATACTAAAAATTATTAAAATTAACTAAAAATTAAAAATAAATTACATTTTAAAATATATTCAAATAGAAACCAGTTATTTTAAATAGTAACAATGTTTCAAAATTTGACGGTTTTTGCTGTACTTTGGATCAAATAAATGCAGGCTTGTTGAGCAGAAGAGACTTCTTTAAAAAAAACATTAAAAAAATCTTACTGTTCAAAATTTTTTGACTGGTATTGTAAAATAAGAAAAAAAGTCACATTGTTAGATCTAAAGTCATAATTTTAAGATAAAATGTCACAATTCTGAGAATTGTTTGAGTTTCTACATTCTTTTATTACATACACTATCGTTCAACTTTTGGGATCGGTAAGATATGCTCACCAAGACTGCATTTATTTGCTCAAAAGGACAGTAAAACAGTAATACTGTGAAATATTACTACAATTTAAAATAAATGAATAAATGTTTTCTATTTATTTTCTAATAGATTTTTTTATTTGATTTATTCCAGTGACGGCAAAGATGAAATTTCAGGACTCATTACCATAGTCCTAAGTGTCAACACAGCTGTGCTGCTTAATATTTGTGGAATTTTTTTGACAAATAGAAAGTTCGAAAACAGAATTTATTTGAAATAGAAATCTTTTGTAACACTTAAATGTCTTTACTGTCCATTTAGATCATTTTAATATATCCTTGCTCAATAAAAGTATTAATCTATTGTTAAAAAATCATACTGACCCCAAACTATTGAACGGTAGTTCAAAATGGGAAGTCTGAGAAGGAAAAAGGAAATTCAGTTTGACATATAAAAACAGGTAGCTTCAAAATAAACATAATTTTACCAGTCAGTCTAGTAGCTCCCTAAATTCTGGCCACACTTATCACAGGAAAAGCTGGATCTGACCTTGCATATCCCAAAAGGCCACATGTCTGAGAAGAGCATAATTTGTTTAACTAATGATTCTTGATGACTATGTAAATATCAATAAATAATACATAGTCAGCTAAAATGTTTTTTGTCAAGATACAGCTTGTTTTCGCTTACTTGTGCCCTTTAGCATTTGAGACTTCATATTTCATATTAATGGTATTTCAACTGTCTCTTCTTTTTAGGCTTGAAGGAACTTTGGTCCACCCTTCAGTGTACAGAAACCAGGGTGGACGATTATAAATAACTCACCAGTTTCCTGGGTTTGTCCCTGTCCTCTCTGCGCTCCTGTAACGTATGGGACAGTCCATGAGCTGGACGTGTGTACGAAAAAGGCCGTGTGGCAGGATCAACAGTCCTGTACCGCTCCCTCCCTAAATGCTCTTCAGTTCTATACCTCTCCGCCTCCCTCTCAGAGTATGGAGGTAAAGGATCATCCTCCTCGGGACGGTTGCTCGGTGACCTGCTATTGTAACAGTCACTGCTCTTCTTGGAACTGCCTTTCGAGGGTGTGTCACTGTCATCATCAGCCCTCCCACCTCGCTCTCCGTGGCCCCTCGCCTTGCGCTCCAGCAGACTGTTCAGGTAGGTATCATCGTAAGACCTCTGACGAGCGAGGTAACGCTCACTGCCGGCAGTGATGCGCCTTTTTGGCGGTGAAGGTGGTGAGCCTCGACGACGCCAGTCGTCTTCATCATCATCACGAGAATACCGTGGCCCGTCTCGGTATGACGTTGGATGGTCCCGCGACCTTGGACCCATTTCAAAGTCTCGCTGAGGTCCACGATAGTCACCTCTCCGACGACCATGTGGGCCGTATGACATAGCAAACTCTTCCAGCTCATCTAGTGACCCTGTGCGCCCCCTAGCATCAAAGGCTTTGCGGGGCAGGTGCTCAGAACGACAGTTCCATCTGCACAAACAGTCATGATATTATTAGTGCACACAGTAAAATAATGAAATACTGTTACAATTTTAAAATAACTGTTTCCTGATTTAATATATGTATTTTATTCCTGTGATGTCAAAGCTGAATTTTCAGCATCATTATTGCAGTCACATGATCCTTCAGAAATCATTCTAATATGCTGATTTGGTGCTCAAGAAACATTTCTTGTACCTGTTGTCATGCTCATCCAGAGAGTGATTGCTCTGATAATGCGAGGAGCGAAGCCCATTGCCAATTGATGCTGTTCGGATACGTGGCTCATCCATATGGTCATTGATGGGTGGCAGTGCCTTCCTCTGGACCTGCCGATAGGTCTGCCTGAAGTCTACTTCACCGTCATGCAGAGAGCTGAGTTCTGATAGGCTGCCAGCTGCTGACAAAATGACATCATTATGGACTTTCTGGATGTTTTATTTTTACAATAACAAATCTGTTGTCATTGTCTGTAATATGCTGCAGAAAATCTATCTGTGAGAAATTTTTAACTTGGTTAAAATATTATGAAATATCTGACATGATCAAGAAGAACGCACAGTCACAGATGTATTTTAAAGGGATAGTTCATCTAAAAATGAAAAATCTGTCATGAACAATTTGACTTTTATTGTATGGACAAAAACAATTGAAACCTTCAAGATATCTTTTGTGTTCCACAGAAGACAAAAAATACAGGTTTGGACAGTAAATGATGATAGACTGATTTTTTTGAGAAAAAAAATGAAAATTCTGTCATTAATTACTACCCCTCATGTCATTTCAAACCTTGTTCATTTTTTGAACACAAATCAAGATATTTTTGATGAAATCCGAGAGCTTTCATGACCCTGCATAGACAAGCAGTGTAACTGAAATGTTCCCAGGCCCAGAAATGTAGTAAGGACATCGTTAAAATAGTCCATGTGATATCAGTGGTTTAATAGTAATTTTTACAAAGCTAAAAGAAAGCTCTTAGATTTTATCAAAAATTTTGTCATTTGTGTTTCAAAGATGAACAATGGTCTTACAGGTTTGGAACGACATAAGCGTGAGTAATTAATAACAGAATTTTCCTTTTTGGGTGAACTATCCCTTTAAGATGAATGTAAAAGCCAGGTTCATTGGGGAGTGTTTAGATACAATCATAGGACACTGATGATTATGATGATGATGAAATGAATTAGACATGCCATCAGGGTGTGTCAGCTGACCACTGTTACATAGCTTTTCACTAACTTATCTCAGATTCAGCCTTTCTTTTTTTACAGACAAATACAGTGTACAGAAACATACTGACTGCATACAGGCTTACATGGATGACTGCCCCCCTTGGTAGGGTGGAACTGCGCCAGGTCCCTCTCTACGTAGTACACAACCTTCATAGCGTCCTGACCCTGACTGGGTTGGAGTCGATAGCCACTGCGCACTGTGGACATACACACATGACCTGTGTGTTTCTACTGTGTCCATGTTACCACACATGCAGCGCATCTTTTAAGGTTAAGCCACATGCACGTAACACTGACACAGTACTTAAAGGGATAGTTCACCCAAAAATGAAAATTCTGTCATAAGTTACTCACCCTCATGTTGATCCAAACCTGCAAGACCTTCGTTCATATTCTGAACACAAATATTTTTATATTTTGATATTTTTGATGAAATCTGAGAGCTTTCTGACCCTGCATAGACACCAACAGAGCTGACACGTTCAAGGCTCAGAAACACTGTTAAAATAGTCCATGCAACATCAGTGGTTCAACCTTCAGTACCATGATGCATTTGTATGTTTGCAAACAAGGCGCAGTGCATCCAGGTTCTGTGTCAGAAAGCTGGCTCCTGTGTGTACATAAAAGGATAACATTTTGCTCTTAGCTTCATAAAATTAAGGTTGAACCATTAATGTCACATGGACAATTTTAATTATGTCCTTACTACGTTTCTGGGCTTTGAACGTGGTAGTTGTGTTGTTGTCTATGCAGGATCTTAAAGCTCTCAGATTTCATCAAAAATATCTTAATTTGTGTTCTGAAGATGAATGAAGGTATTTTGCGGTTGAAACGACATGAGGGTGAACTTTTTTGGGTGAACTATCCCTTTAAGCATTTACAGAAGCATGCATAAAGTTTCCAAATATTGTGTATTGGATTTAGGCAATTTTTGTATTCTGGGGTAAATTCTCTAAATTTAGCCTGCCATAGCAGAAAACCCTGTCTTATAGTGCCACTTAAAAATAAAAAGGAGGAATCAATACAATATATTAATTCAAAGATAAAAATATGAATAAATAAATTGGCAAATAAACAGCCATATTTAAAATTGTTTTATATTTCCTGGAGTTAAATGTAAAAATAAATCAATGAATTGCTTTAAAAATTGACAAATAAATACAACACAGACAACACGACTGCTATCTTCACAATGCCAGCAAGCTTGTTGCACTGTCAGCTAATGTACTATTTCTAAATAGATTTCTTCAAAAATTTCCACTGCTATTAGCTAATGTTCACATACTCAAATACAGCAAGCACTCTCATCTCATCTAACCACAATTCACATTTTAAATACCCTGGACTGCCTAAGATGGAAGTTACGGTGCAGCTGAAGAGGATGTTAGTTGAGTTTGTTTTGAGTTAGATGAAGCAGACTTGCTTCAGTCAATGCAAATGCAGATTCGCTAGACAGACATCGGACAGATGTGTTCAAAGAAAAAGCAAAGACATTCAAATATTTAGCATTTCATTTTTTATATGGTGTTGTATTTCCACTTACCTCCAGCTATATTGTTTTCTACTGAACGATTCACTGTAGTTATCTTGGGTTCAATGATAGATGGTGCAGCTGGAGGAACTACAGAAACCACAGGAACACCAGGAACGTAGTAAGGTTGATACATGGGAATCTGTGGAGGTTGACCACTCTTCGCCATCTTCCCTGCTTCATATACTTTAAAGGCAAATAGGATAATGTTTATTTCAGGTTGTGAATCCGTTTGTAGTATGTATGTGTGTTTGTGTACTCACAGTGTTTTGGACAGCAGCATGTATCAGGACAGCAGCAGCAGCGTACATAACAACAGCAGGAGTGAGGGCAACACTGGCACCAGCAGATCCCAACCAACAACAGGAAGAGAACACTACCAAGGACGACAGCTCCTACAAACACCCACTCTAAAGGGAAGACAAAAAAAGACTCATCAGGAAACTTGGTTTCCGTAACAAAAGCAGATCCTCAAGGAAGTGTTGTCCTGAAATCATTTTTGCCCACAGGATGAAGTCTCTGATCATGACCAACCACAAGGGAGAGCGTGAATGATGCAGAACCTCTTATCTGGACTCTCTAAGGGACTAATGATGAATTTCCTCTGGGTGTGGTGGTAAAATTCCAACAGTATACATTGCAGACCTCTTATTCAACACAGATACTATTCATTCTCAGGAATGTTCATAATTATATGTCTCTGAGCACTTATGGCAGATTGGGGTGATGAACAGGACATAACCAAAATCCTTTTTGGAAGCTGGAATGTTTGTTTTTGAATTTACACCACATTAGCAGAACTGGGTCAAAAAAAAAATCTGTTTTTTGATTTCAGATTGCTTACATCTGCATAATGTTAAAAAGTATATGTATATATACACTACCGTTCAAAAGTTTGGGGTCAGTAAGACTTGTAATAGCCTTTAAAGAAGTCTCTTATGCTCATCAAGGCTGCATTTATTTGATTAAAAATATAGAAAAAAAACAGTAATATTGCAAAATGTTTTTACAATATAAAATAATGTTTTTTATTTTAACATACTTTAAAATAGAATTTATTCCTGTGATGAAAAGCTGAATTTTTATCAGCTGTTACTCCAGTCTTAAGTGTAACATGATCCTTCAGAAATCATTCTAATATGCGGATTTATTATTAGAATGATCAATGTTGGATAATATCAACAGTTGTGCTGCCAAATATTTTTTGGAACCTGTAATTTTTTTTTTTTCAGGATTCTTTCATGAATAACAAGTTTAAAAAGTGTTTATTCAAAATATAAATATTTTATAACAATGTAAATTATTTATTATTAACTTTTAATAAACTTTTAATTATTAATTTAATACATCCTTGGTGAATAAAAGTATTAATTTCTTAAAAAAAAAAAAAAAAAAAAAAAAAGAAACAATAAAAATGTACTGACCCCAAACTTTTGAACAGTAGTGTACATACACACACACACACACATATATATATATCACTAGGACGCTACATAATATATAATTTGACCAGCTCACAAGTGTCATTTGTTTGTGACCTCTGCTGCATGCATGTTTTTAATTCACTAAAAAAACACTTCATTAGAGTCATTTGGTGGTGAATCGGACTACACTGGTCACACTGCATGGTATTGCTTGCAGCCTGCAAAGACAACAAATAATTTTTTGCTATTATTTTGCAGTTCATTGCCTTTTTATCAGATTTGATTTAGACAGCAAAAACAGGTAAAATATGACTTCTTTTACTTTTACAGGAAACACTGGGACATCGTTGATCCTGGGGTTGGAAGAAGAGACGTTGAGATCTGAAAATGTGTATTTTTACCAACCTAACATAATACATTTCTCAAATGTCAAGAATAAAAACAAGTATTGCTTTTTTATTCACCTCATTTTTTTGCCATGAAATATAGTTGAAAACCTCTGTTTTCTTATAATTTTGTGCCGTAAAGACCTACGCAGTGAACGCATGTGTGACAGCGTATCCACACTGCAAGTGAGATGCGTGATGCAATGCAGCAAACATATCGCTCCCATTAATCAGTGAAGCTGTCATAAAAAAGTGGCAGTGAAGTGGCACAAAAAATGCAAGCAATACTGCTAGCATTCTGAATCAGAGAAAGCATTCAGCAGTGGGTGAGATGTAAAACTAACTACTGTTACTTTCCATAAAAAGGAACAATCGTGATTAGTTACTTAAAGTTATGTAGTATATATAACAGGGGTGCCCAACCCTGTTCCTGGAGATCTATCTTCCTGCAGAGTTCAGCTCCAACCCGGATCAAACACACCTGTCTGTAATCATCAAGTACTCCTTCAGATCCTTATTAGTTGGTTCAGGTGTCTTTGATTACGGTTGGAGCTGAACTCTGCAGGAAGGTAGTATATAATGTCATATCAATCACTGATATGTTCTGTAATTATGAATTATCTTTTTTTTTAATTTTCAGAGGGAGCAGATCAGATCGAAGCATTTTGGAGTTTGCTGATTGCAGCAGAGGATGAAGCAGGTGAACTGAAAAGGACCTGTGGGAGAGCACCCAGTGAAAAGGACAGGGGGAGAGAGGTAAGGCAGGCGTACCTGGCATAATCTCCAAATCAAACTCAGGCAGGATGTCATCCAGCACACCTGTCCTACCTGGAGAAGGGAGAAGATCAGACATAAACAGCAGCAGCGGGCAGCAGGTGAAAGTTCAAAGTTGTTGTGGGGTTGTGGGTAAATGCTTAAATGCTTGTGTGTTACGAAAAAGTGTTAGTGGCTGTGGATTAATTAAATTGAAAGCTGATTTGAAAACTTGATTTGTGGTTTTAAACATGATTGGCCTTTTTGTCGATTCAGAGACTAAATCAAAAGTGAAAGTATAAACAAAGTATGCATATACATACAGTACCAGTCAAAAGCTCTGGACACACGTCACTGAATTTATGTTTCTCATGATAGTTAAATATTTGAAATAAGCTCAAGTATGCATGAGTGGATAACAGTTTTAGTCACTACGTACACACTGTAACAAAAAATTCTAGAAAATGAAAAATACGAGAAAAAAAAAATGGTAGCAATGTTTTGGTATTACGGTTTTAACTTTGATTTTAAATTTAAATTTCATAAACTGATATAATGTTAATATGCCAACTTATTGAAGTACTGAAATCTGTTTTCTAATTGTGTAATACACTGATAACCACCAAAAGCAGGTGGTGATGAGAAAGTCACATGACAAGCCAAAGCCCATCAAAAGCAGCTTTTAAATATTAACATATATAGAAGGTACACAGTGTCATTCATACAAACACTAAACACCATCACGGTAACACACATAAAATTGAAATAATGCAAAATAAAAACTTTAATTTAACAAAATTAGATGTAACATACAATCCTAATGTACAAAATTGATAAGAAAAAACAAATTTCAACAAAAAAACATTAAATTTAAAATGTAATGCAGAGAAATCTGGGAATGTCAATTTACGGTTATTCTCCGTAATTTATACATTCTTTTTCACTTTTTCACAAATGATATACTACCGTAAACTTGCATGCAATGTCCAATACTTTTTTTTTTACCGTATATAGTAGGGGAAATTACCATTAACCATTTAACTTTTTTTTTTTACTGTAGCATTTTTACAGTCTTTTACTGTTAAATTCACTGTCAGTTTTAACAGTGCAGGTAATTCACATTCTTTCAATTTCGTTACTTTATAGCTGATGGCTTTATTGTTATAGTATAATGTAAAAATATTAATAAAAAACAGAATGCATAGGTGTGTCCACACATTTGATTGGTAGTGTATGACTTTAGGTTGTGTGTGTGTGTTTGCAGTCACTGTCAGATACCAAGAAAAGGGTGAAAGGTCAAAGTTATCTCTGGAGGAGTAATTTTAGGGCAGTGCTGTTTTTCTGTTGCGTTTTGGTTACATGTGCCTGCAAATTATCAAAGAAATACATGAAGAGTTAAGGTAAAAAGTAATTGAAATAAAAAAAAAAATCCTTTCAATTCCAGACTTTAAGCTATTATATTAACAGTTTGATGTCTGTACCATTTATAAATTATATAACTATTATACTGACTAAAATAAAAAAGATGCAAACATTTGGAAATAATGAAAACTGATTGACAGATAAAGATTGATAAAACTTGTCTAAATATTTTTATTAACCTCAAGAACTAAAAGCAACACATTGCTGCTTCCCAGACAGTGCTTATGCTAATGTAGATGTGTGCATTCGTTCAGTATTTATATCTGGCCCAAGCACAGATCAGTTTCACTTATGTGCACGAACGGAGAGAGTGAGAAAGAAATAAGGTAGAGGGGGCTTCAGCGGGAGAAACTGGGGGAATATGGGGGACTAATTAATCACACAGCCTCATTAACCATCGTGAAAGGGGGACAAGGGTACGTCATCACCATGGAGACACTGCTGGCATTGTTTGGAATTAAAAGGTGTCCAAGAGCACTGTCCAATTACCTTTCAACAAACATTGTCCCTCAGAGAGAAATGAAGGTGTGGCTTTAGATGTAGTCTATTTTACATTGAGTGTGCTTTGTCAATGACTGGCATACCGCCAAAAGTAAAGGACACTCTCACCACCTCAAAGACCCAAAATTTTGTCTGTATACAATTGCTAATGCAACAAGTGTGCAGAAGACAGAAACGTATCTGTTAAAATCAGCATAAAAATGAAACATGTACTAATTTTTTAAAGTAAAATACGGAATAAATAATCTGTCACTACTTTCCATTTAATTGTGACTTTGTTAACGCATTCAAGTTTTACAGTCAAAGTTTTCTCAAAAAGCCACAAGTCTTTAAACTGAATGAGAGAGTGCCCATAAACATAGCTACCCACTGTCAGAACAGATTTATCCCTGAGTGACAGGAAGTGCTGAGCTGGCAGACAGGAAGAGGAATAATATCCATCTCCTCTACTCCTCTGTTACAGTCATTAAACCAACCGTAACCTGAGAGTAAAGGAGAGCTCACGAAGAGAGGTAGAGACATGAAGAGAGACAGGGAGAGATATAGGGAAGGCAAGCTGTGTAGTGTAGACTGCAAGTTACTACCACTTAATGGGATAGTTCACCCAAAAATGTTTACCTCTATGATTTTTCTTATTCTGTGGAAAACAGGATATATTGAAGAACTGTTTTTGGCTATAAAATAAAAGTCAATGGGGTCCAAAACAACACTGAACTATATTGGTCAACCAATATGTGCTTTTCAGGGCCGATGCCGATACCTATTATTACAGAGCAATTAGACCATTATCAGATATTTTGAAAAAATATATATGCCTGGTGCAAAAATGAAAATTAATGTCAAAATTAAGAATAACAAAGGCTCTGACAAAAAAAAAATTAAATGCTTTTAAATTATTTTATCTGCAAATTGGTTTTGAAAATGACGTTACCGATAACCATCCATAATCGGTCGAACCCTGTGTTAAACCCCAATGACTTTCAGTGTAAAGAGAAAATTTTATTTCATTTATTTAATTATTATTATTTTTTTTTTTTTTCAAAATGCATGCTTCTTTTGTGATTCACAAAAGAAAGATATGTTTAGAATAACAGATTTTTTGGGTGAACTATCCCTTTAAGACAGTGGTTCTCAACTCTAGTCCTTGAGGCCCACTGCTCTGCACATTTTGTATGTCTCCCTCATTTAACACACCTGATTCAGATCATCATCCCGTTAGGAGAAAGATCCATCAAAGCCACTAGATGGCAAGCCTGCAACCATTAGCCGAAAAAGCATAACGGCTAAAGCTAATGCTTCCAGTCTGGTAGTACGTGGGAAAGGTAAAGGTGACACATTTTCTTTGAATGTGTGTCAGTGAAAGAGAGGCTTCACTATGCTGAATAAACAGCTTTTTAGAGCAAACAGCTTATCATTTAATGAACTGACAGCCTATCTGGTAATCTTTAACATGTTTTACACTAAACAATACTTTTGGATTTAACTATTTTTAGAGTTTTCCATGAAAAAAAAATGCTGTTTTATAAGAGAAGTCACTGACTTTTTACGACAGGTGGGATTCAGCTTACGGCACTTCTCATTCATTCCTATGCTATCCGTAAACAGTGATTGGGTGTCGCATAACTCTGTATGAAATTCAGTGAGATCAAGGCTGTAATGTGATTGGTTATTAAGGGACACTGATCCAAATAGACCATTACGCTTTCTCCAATAGTAAGTAATACAGACTCTCATCTCCTTATAGTAAGAAAATCTCTGGATCCATGAACTGAACTGAGTGTGTCAGATTCAGAAACATACAAAATGTGCAGAGCAGTGGGCCCCGAGGACTGGAGTTGAGAACCACTGCTTACAGTAATTAAGCTTTTTAGCTTAAAATTCACTGCAACTACTTGTGTACTGTAACCCTGGTATGCCAACTGAGAGAAAATTAATTCAAGTACATACAGTTGCTTTACCTAAGAAAATGTGGGTTCATATTGCAAAGAGTTGAGTTTCTTTAATGTTTTGATTTTACAGTACTGAATTCTGAATATAGCCCTGCTGGGGAAAAAACAGACATTTTTAATGGTTCCTGTAGTATATTTTGAGACATATTCCATTAGAATTTTTTGTTTTAACAAGCCACCAATGGAAGGTGTCCAATTACCTGTAGAGACCAACAGGCACAATTACAGTTTCCATTAAATCCAATACAATTCCCATTATAACCAGTAAAACCATTACAAATTCTGTGATGGTTTCTATTGTTTTTGTTTTTTTTCAGCAGGGAGTATTGTAAGAAATTACAGTTAAATACTGTTCATTTTTACAGTGCAATCTCTAATCCTAAGTAATAATAGTGCTGCTTTCCCCGGCATCCACCACTAACAATCAAGAGCTAAACTGTAAGTAAAACATGACTACATAGCAAGTTTACTGAAACAGGGAGTGTCTGGTTCAAAGTCGATCTTTTAACCACCAAATACTCCAGATTATACTCTCCACTTCATAAGCCAATTAAATCTTGATTACTCATAGGGCAGGAGTGACTTCCTCCACTTCTTAGCATCTACATAACACTCTCGTTGATCCTCCAGTGTAAGCTCTAACCCTCTCATGTTTTTTTCTCTTCACCGCACAGGACTGTTCTGGAGGCCCTGGCATCCCTTGGCCCCTGAAACCCCCTTCGTTCCCATGGAAACGGCTTAAGAAGTGGCTTATATTGCTCGCGTCGATAACGGTCAGTTATTTACTCTTTGTCTGGCATGAGGCGTCTGACTTTGCTTTGTCCAGCTGACACAGAAATAACTTATGCTGTGAGGGTCAGTCCCACAGCACCAAACAAATTGTTTCTCTCCGCAGTGGTCCTGTCCAGGACATGTAAAATATGTGAGGTTCTCCTGATCTGCCGGGGCACAGATGAACAATAGCGTCTCTTATTAAGGATCTGAGCCCTGTCGAGAGGCATGCGCCGTTCAGTTGTCGTCATGGCAGCGCTTGTAAGTGCGCTCAGGAATTCAGACAGGGATTGGCATTAACAATCATTTAGACACAATAACCAAACATGTACACACAAAAGTAAACATTTTTAGAGAGCAAGGTCTCTCACAAAACTCAAATATTGAGAGTCCCTAAGCGCAACATTCACTGACACTTTTTCAAGCAATTCAAACTTTTCTAAAACCATTTTATACAGACATATACTGACTTTTTATAGCATTTGTAGTGTTTTTGAGAAGCGTGTGCTGATGAGACTCACCCTGCACCAGCAGCTCCACGTGGCCTTCATTTTTCCCTTCCAAATCATCAGCAATGATCACCCTACAGAAATACACACCGCTGTCGCCCCATTGCAGCTGTCCAATGCGCAGATCTGCTTCTGAAAAGGCCAGAAAATATTACACAACCCAAGTTGTTTACTTGGAGGAGTAAATGTTTTTGGTTTGTACTGTAACATAAAAATGCATCTGTCAACTGCGGAGTTTGTGTAGTCTGATTTATGAGTCACTAAATGTTTTTAATCCGTAGAAACAACACATTCATACTCATTATTTGTCTGTAATATTTTGTCAGAACAACTGTAGTCTTTGTTGGAGAGGTGACTGGAAGAGGGAGAGCTTTGATGGCTAAGTCAGAGGAGAGGGTGTTTGTGTTTGATAAGGAAAGCCGTGGGGGTGTTTTGTGAGACTTTTATGAGGTCCAGCCCCCTGACCATTGTGCGACCTAGAAAAAAACAGCCCTATTTCAGAAACAGGAAAACACAGCACAATTGGCTGAGTTTTCTTAAGGGGGAGATGGATTACGCACAAGATTGCAGACTTGAGTGTAGAGGAGGCTTGAAATTTAATAATATAACAAGATGATTTTATTACACAGTGGCCCCAAGATGTATTTGGACCATTAAGCCACAGTTAAAAGTCATTTTATGAATGTCATTGCATTAAAAAGAAATATTAAACAAGTATCATCTGCAAAAAAAAATATGTTTCTCAGAATTTATGTAATTTTTGCAGTTACTCTTAACCAACTGAATCCCAGTGTTTGTAGCTATACAAAGTCAGTTCACCTCAAGTTCACACAAGTGCGAAAGCAGCAGAGTAACCACAAGTAAATGTGCTAACAACAGGCTGTTAATGATCTTATTTGTACTATTTCTTTTATTTTGGAATGTTTGTTAATTTTTCCATTAATCAGTCATACGTCCAGGTCAAACTCCTGAAACTTTGGTCTATTGCTCTGGTGTACAATGTTTAAACTCTGGTCCAGTTGATAGTTCTAATTTGGACAGCCAGATCTTTAAGCCCTTTGATTCCTCTGTTTTTGACCCTTACTATGGTGACATTGATCCTGATCAGAACTTCTTTTCTTCATTTGATGTTTCCAGCTTCTGTCTTCGTTATAATGAAACCCAGTTTAATGATTTATGTGCTTCTATATCTGGTGATATTTTTTCTACTTTTCATTTGAATATTAGAAGTCTTCCGAGTAATTATGATAATTTCATCCATTATTTATCTTCACTTGGGCATAATTTTTCTGTTATAGCCTTATCTGAAACATGGCTCACGGAGGACTCTAAAGAAATGTTTAAAATACCAAAGTATAAATCAGTTCATCGTGTTAGAGTAAACATATCTGGGGGAGGGGTATCTTTGTTTTTTGAGGAAAATTATGATTTTAAAATCACTTTTTTTGGAGCTTATTAGTGCTTTTCATGGAAAGAATATAATTGTTGGGGTTGTCTATCGGCCACCTCATTCTATTATCAAAGTTTTCAATGAAAGCTTGCTTTATTCACTTGAACGTGTTAACAATGAGAAAAAGCCTTGTTATATACTGGGGGATTTTAATTTGAATCTTCTTAACTATGATACAGATACGCTCACTGGGGACTTTCTGAATGTTCTTTATTCTAGTTATTTTTTTCCACTCATTCATAAAGCTACTCGAGTCAAAGAAAAATCTGCAACTTTGATAGATAACATTTTATGTAATTCTCTAGGTAAAGAAATGAAATCTGGTATTCTGTATTCTGATTTGTCTGACCATCTCCCTATATTTCAGTTATCTGTGATTAAAGCAAATGGATACAAGAATACAAACCAAGTATTGTTTATAAGAAATATGAGCGATGTAAATATTTGTAAGTTTAAGGATAGGCTTGACAATACTTCTTGGGGTGATTTATATGAGGAGAGAAATGCAAATTTAGCATATCAAAAGTTTATGAGCATTATTTCTACTAATTTCAATGAATGTTTCCCTATGGGTAAATTGTCTAAAAAACAGAACACAGCCTTAAATAGACCTTGGTTTACAGTTGAACTAAGGAAACTGTTAAAGAAAAAGAATAAATTGTACAAAAAGTATGTTTCAAATCGTACTCCACTTACTTATGCTGTTTATAAATCAGCAAGAAATAAATATACAAGCTCAATTAGGTTTGCAAAAAAAAAGTATTTCAGTAATGTATTTCTTAAGTGTTCAAATAATGTTAAATCCACATGGAAAGTAGTGAATCAATTGCTTCAAAAAGAAAAGGCTACCAATGATTTACCCTCTGTTTTTCAGAATGGTGACGACTATTTAAGTAATCCAAAGGAAATAGCTGAACATTTTAATAATTTTTTTGTCAGTATTGGTCCGAAATTAGCTAATTTAATTCCAGATAGTTATGGAAATCCTTTGGATTTTATCCATCGGTCATTTCCTGTTATGTCTTCATTTAAACCTATTGATGGCCATGAAGTAAGTGACATCATCGATCAGTTAAAACCTACCGCAGCGGGCCATGACAATATTTCAGCATACCTGGTCAAACAGGTGAAGCAATCCATTCTGCAACCTCTTTCTCATATTATGTCTTTGTCTCTGGAAACAGGAGTTGTGCCAGATGATTTCAGAGTTGCTAAAGTCATTCCCTTGTTTAAAGCTGATGATCCTTGTTGTTTTACTAATTATAGACCCATTTCTATTTTGCCATGTTTCTCTAAAATATTAGAAAAAATCATACATAAAAGGATAATTTCTCATCTAGATTCTAACATGATTCTTTATAATCACCAATATGGCTTTCGAAAAAATCATTCAACTTATATGGCTCTACTTCATCTTATTGATAAGGTTATTTCTGCACTTGAAAATAATGAGTTCACCTGCAGTATTTTTTTGGATTTTTCAAAAGCATTTGATACAATAAATCACAATATCCTCCTTGCTAAATTATACAAATATGGTTTTCAAGATATCACTTATAAATGGTTATCAAGTTATATTTCAAATAGATCACAGTTTGTTTCTTTTAAGGGTTATTTTTCCAATAAAGCTAAACTACAATGCGGGGTCCCACAGGGATCTATCCTTGGACCACTGTTGTTCCTCATTTATATAAATGATATGTTTAGTGTTTCGGATGTGCTTTCCCCCATCATGTTTGCGGATGATACAACCCTTGTTCTTTCACATTCACATTTTAGTACGTTAATGAGCAATGCAAATATTGGCCTAGTTGCCTACACTGCTTGGTTTAAGTTAAATAAATTATCTTTAAATATTAAGAAATGTTATTTTGTTATTTTCAGTGGCAAAAAAACATACAACAAAGAACTAGCGCGAATTAAAATTGGGCCTACTGAGATGTTTCAGTTAACAACAACAACATTTTTAGGAGTTATTATTGATGAAGATTTGAGTTGGAGAGGACACATAGACTATGTTTGTGGCAAAATTAATAAGTCAATTGGTATAATAAGGAGGATTAGCCATCTTGTTACTATAAAATGTCTCCGTACCCTATATTATAGCTTAATTTATCCGTATTTGTCATATTCGAACATGGTGTGGGGGAGCACATTTCCAACAAAGCTACATAGAATCTTAATTCTCCAGAAACGGTTTGTCAGGATAGCGGCTCGTTCAGGTTCACACACATCTTCAGCTTCGCTATTTCAGAAATTGCAGATTTTATCAATTTTTGACATTAATATCTTTCAAATATGTGTTTTTATGTATAAATTATTTTCATCGGAAGGAAAGATTCCTGGCCAGTTTATGTCATACTTTAAAGTTAACTCAGCTGTCCATGCCCATAATACTAGGCAGGTAATGGATCTCCATCCTCCAAACTTCACCACATGTAGAGGCCAGTTTTCAATAAGATTTAAAGGTACACAGATATGGAATAGATTTTCTCATGTGGCGAGACAATGCACCTCAATAGAGAGCTTTAAAAGAGTTTTAAGAGGTTTGCTGATGAACTAGCTTGTGCAATTAGTTGATTCGATATTTTTCAGTGTATTTTCATTTTACTGTGAAATGCTTGTTGTTTTATCACTAGTATTGTCGTGACATATTTTTTGTTTGTTGTATGAGTTGTATTATATTGAGTTTTGCATTTTTTGGCTATGTTTTATCTTTCCTTGGTGGAGGCTTTAGATAAGCCATACTGGCTTTTTGCCTTCTCCGGCACTGAATATGTATCAGTATGTCCTTGGTGTTGTATTTCTTTTTTGTGCAAAAATAAATTAAAAAAAAAAAAAAAAAAAAAAGTATATATTTTGTTACAGGTAAATACAGTTGAAGTCAAAAGTTTACATACACCTTGCAGAATCTGCAAAATGTTAATTATTTGACCAAAATAAGAGGATCATACAAAATGCATGGGGGGGGTAAAAACTTTTCGAAATTGAAGATCAGGGTAAATTTAACTTATTTTGTCTTCTGGGAAACATGTAAGTATCTTCTGTGGCGGTACTTAATGAAAAAAATATGATTTAGATATGATTTAGGCAAAATAAGAAAAATGTACACATCCTCATTCTGTTCAAAAGTTTACACCCCCGGCTCTTAATGCATCATTTTTCCTTCTGGAGCATCAGTGAGCGTTTGAACCTTCTGTAATAGTTGCATATGAGTCCCTCAGTTGTCCTCAGAGTGAAAAGATGGATCTCAAAATCATACAGTCATTGTCTAAAAGGGTTCAAATACACAAAAATGCTGAAAAACGAAAGAATCTTTGGGACCTGAAGGACTTTTCTGAAGAACAGCAGGCAGTTTAACTGTTCAGGACAAACAAGGGACTCACAACTATCACTAAACAAAAAAATCAACCGTATGTAAACTTTTGAACAGGGTCATTTTTATAAATTCAACTATTATTTTCTCTTGTGGTCTATATGTAAACGTCTTTTATATGAAATATTTTATTCAGATTGGTAATAAATAAAAAAATAACATGCATTTTGTATGATCCCTCTTATTTTGATCAAATAATTAATATTTGGCACATTCTGCAAGGTGTATGTTTTTTTTTTCGACTTCAACTGTATATTTAAAATATATTAAATTTTGTAGAATAAATGCAGCCTTGGTGAGCATAAGCACTCAACCCATAATTTTGAACAGTACTGTAAACTTGACACCCAAAATGTGCCCAAATATCTACAGTATATTTCTTGAGCTGTCTTTTAAAAATATGTTTTTTTTATAATGCAATGAAATTTATATATGTTTATGTGTAGCTTAGATCCATATTTGATTTATATTTTGAACAGTGTTGCTTCAGAAACTTCTCTAATCTTGACGTTATTAAATGGACTATTAGGCTGCCAACTTGTTGACCTCTTTAGTCTTGTGTTTGACGCTAACCTGTTGAATTGACTAGTTAATAAATGACCGTGGAAGTCCCCTTTGTGAGTCATCAAGTTCAGAATTTCACTTTCCATCTTACTAATGTCATTTTGTGCCACTTCTTATTGTGTAAACACTGAAAGGTTATGATATTCTTCCTTATATTTGACTGAGCTTAAGCTAAACCTCTTCCAAAACAGGTATGAAAGAGTAGAGACACATTACTGTTAATGATGGAGATGTCTCTTCCTTTGTAGTGCTCTGCTAAGGTCGTGGAAAGTCCCTGTGCGGAGGCCACTATGCGGACTGTGCGGCTTTCGTCAGAGCAATCCAGATGAGACGAGGCTCCCAGATCAGATACGTGGACTCCCAGGGACTCAGAAAATGTGAAGGAATCCCGAGTACGGTCTGTACAGTAGGACTTGTACAACCACTGCACCACGGGGGTTTGAGAGGAGCTGGTGGTGTAATGACACGGAAGCACGATGGAGGAGAACAGCATAGCAAACTTCTTCTCATCTTTCACAATCACATGTACACCATCACAACTTTGCACTGTGACAAAGAAAGAGAAAGATATTGTTAGTGAGACAAATTACACTTGCACTTACAATTACACTTAAAGCTGGATTACACTACACAACTTTTCCCTCAGTTTGCAGTATGGAGAAGTCAACACTAGTTGATGAAGGTCAAAGCCAGTTTTCAGATTACACAGAAAACACAGGAAAAGAGTGAGACTGTCATTCCATCCAGTTGAAGGATATCACATATTGTTTTCATTTGTCATGCATCTCCTAGTAACAAGGCACATGTTTCTGCACATTTGTTGTGTTTGGAACAGTTTAAAAACTGTGTGCACCTCAGTCAGTTATTGTATGATGGCTAGTTTATCTCTGCAACCATTTATAAACTCAGCATGTGTTCGATACCGAGCGTTTTAAAACCTTAAAAATATAAAGTCATGTAGTGTTTTCAAGCCCTTATGTAGAGGACCAGACGGGAAGCTGAGATATGCAGAATTTGCAAAATCTATATTTGTATTGCAAATTAATAGTGGCTTTTATAGAACCGTTAGGACAGTTAGAATGAAGACAAAAAAATTGCAACCCTGTTAACAAAATTTGAGAAATCTAAATACAGTGTAGAACCCTGTTTTGTGTAATGTTATTTTCCAGCAAATAAATATAAAAAGTATAGAAAAAACTATGCCAGAACTATGCAAATGTTAGTTTTTAGTTACTGATTAACTTGTATTTGTTTTGTGATAACTTGGGTAACAGAACTGAAGGTAGAGCTTGATTAAAATTAAGTCAACACTACAATTTGTGTCAAACATTGAGAAACTTTTAATTATTAGTATTAATTTGTTCATTCCTTAAAATGATTTACTTGTCTACCTCCAAGTAAATCTGTAGATGTACAGTAACATTATTAATTTGGTTTCACAGTTATAATAACAATTGGGTTTTTAGCCATTAAAATGAGCTAATTGGTATAAAAATTTAAATATCACTTAAACTAGGGCTGTCACGATTTCTCGATTCAATTCGAGTACTCATTTTTAAAAAATCTCATCTGCAATTTAGAATGTCGAGTAACCGGAAGTGATGTATTCCATGGACACAAACTCTAATCATTTACATGCGTGGAACGTCACAAACTCCCTCTCTGCATATTCTTGTGAGTTTTGGTTTATTGTAACATTCATCTGGTCAGCTGGGAACGCCATTCAGTCGGATTTGTAAGGTAATTAATTTATAAACCTACTCAAACACAGGAGAATACATCAATATGTTTCTCAATATGCTTTTATCGCGATCTCAAAATAAAAACCCTCACTCTGAGTTAACACGTTTTTGATGTCAATATATTCGGGAAAGTTCAGAGACTGCAGCATTTCTGTCAAATTAGTAGACTTTTGAATTAAATATTAAATATTAAACAAGAATTAGATCGCGCTGTAAAGTGTAAAAACAATCGTCAGGATTTTTGCTGCCCTCCGCAGTCATTTGTTATAATTTGTAATGTACATTAGCTCGATTGTTTATAGTACATTATCTATTTTAACAGTTTTGTTTAATAAAACCATATAAATACTTGCTTTTGATACTTTATTTGAACTATTATTGTCTTGATGCTATTATATATCTATTTTAAGTAATTTTGAAGGCTGTTGTTTGCTTAGGTCTATTTTTATTACCACTCGATTGCTTGATTAATCGTCAGAATAATCGACTGAACACCTGATTACTAAAATAATCGTTAGTGCCAGCTCTAACTTAAATAGATTATATCGAAATTATTACACTATTTCAGTTGTTAGATACAGTCAGAATTAAGATTGAAATCACCATATTACATGGCTGACATCGGTTGTGTTTAAAACGAGCTACTTTTTGTTGTAGGTTACTTTTGTTGTTAATACTAGATATGAAAGCTAAAGGATACATATTTTGACCTTATTTGCCATTAAAAGGTACATTTCAGTACCTTAAAGGTACGTATTAGCACTTTAAAAGCACATATTAGTCCCTTTTAAAAAGGTTCTTCCCCAGTGACAGTTCTGTACCTTAATTTCTAAGAGTTATCAACAAAAACAAATTTGTTATTTGTGCCTCTAAAGCTTAAGAATTGAGACAAAAAGTACCATTTTCCTAGAATACAGTGGCACAGCAAACACACCCATGAGCAAAGAGAGTAATGCAAATTCCAAGATACAGTGAGCTTTTAGCAGCAACTGTAATGACTACTGACCTGTTCATGATTAGTATTATGGTGTTGACTCTAATGGTACGTTTCATAGTTTCAGAGACAGGCATGTGTTTATTACCAAAAGCCCTTTCTCTGTCTAGGCCAAAAGATTTTGATTTTCGAGAATGCTTAGTCAAACCATTCCAAAGGGAATTCACTTTATCAGTTAGAGATTACAAGGTGAGATGACCTGAAAACAAATGCCTAAAAACATCTGGATCCAGTCAGTCAGCATTTGAGCGTATGTGTGTGTGTTTCTAAGCATGAAAGAGTGTGTTTGTCCAGCTGTGTGTGGGAGATTATGGAACAGAAAGCTGGACAAAATCAGAGAAGCGCCCGGGAGGATGATCTGCTGGTGTGAAAAACACAGAGAAAGAAAGAAAGAAGTGTGAGTAAAGAAAGTTAAATTCCATGCTATGCAGGGGGTGCAGAAAGGCGGGGGCTGTCATTTTTTGGAGAGACGTCACCGTCTCTAACTGTTTGATAAGGGTGGAATGGTAAAAATTATGAAATTTAAGAAAACTCTTACAAAACACCAAGTTGAGTAAAAGTAGGGAGGAGGTCTCTCCCACAAACACAGAGATAGTCTAATTCTCGTCAAAGGGTGGAGTACACTGCATAAAAATATACAACAGCCAGTCACCACAGTTGTTTGGATGAGATCTTGACTCATTCATTGTTGCCTTAAAGGAAATGGAGCAACTTCCTGTGCATTTTCCAACTGTACTTCGAAATGATTGTGTTGCTGAGTGGAATGTAGGCGAGAATTCTGGATTACGTTCATTAATACTTCGTTCAGAGTGGATGGGGTCCTCCTTTTGTCCTCTCTGTTGCTTGTTTGACTCATTGTTTGGCATTATGGTGAACCCCCACCCACTAAGACTCCCCTATGCAGGAGGGGGATGTCGAGGTCCCACCAATAAGACACACTCATTGACTCAGTCATCCATGAACACCCAATTAGGTTAAAGAGATTTAAACCAAGCCGTTAGTTGCAGACAACTTTGCTTGATTATATGTGTTAATGAATTGCTGATGCTAACTAAACTATTACAGGGAGGTGTACTATTGACATACTATTTATTCAAAACAACATTAATGCAAATGCACACATTCTCTCTACCGAGATGGATTTTTTTAAGTGTAGTTTTAGTTCACAAAGTTGACCACTGACATACTCATAAAACAACCATCATATATTGTATTGTCTCTGTTGCATCCACCCTTCAAGAACTGATACAATGCAGCTGCACTCCCTGACACACATTCCAGCAGCACTTCCCACAATTCTCTCCCACAATAACAACTTTAGGATGTTAAATAGTTATTTGTCTATGTCCTATAATTAAAGAAGGCTAGTAAGGTCTTAAGTTGTGAAGTTTCTTTTCACATATGCAGATATTTTATAATAATCAGTAATAAAGATTCATAATTATGTTGAACAGAAATACATATTGATGTAAATTATAGTAATATATTTTAGTTTCATTTGTTTATTTTAGATATTTTTAGTTTAAGTTAACTTGAAACTTGTCAAACTTTTTTTTTTTATTTAAAATGAATAAATAAAACGTGTTAATTGTAAATGCATTGTCAGGTGTAAATAGAAATAGGTTATAGTAAAAACCGTCACAAGGACCCCGTGATCAATCTAAAAATAAAGCCGGGCTCAAGGTTTTCTAAGCTCTCAACCTGTTGCTTTAGTTGTCTGTCCTAGTTTTCTGTATTTCTATATCGCGTTCAAATAGAAAACAGATTAATAACTCACGTGAAAATATGAATAGAATCCAGAATCCGTGTAACAAAACCATGATCCAGTTTAGTGCGGTTTAGTTTACAGGTATGTAGCCCATCTTCTCCCGGACTGTTATTCGCTTCATCTCTGTCTGCTGCGCTGGTCAGAATGAGCGGACTGTACCACTTTACTAAAGGGGGAAGCAACTGTGAAATTTAAAAACTAAAAACCAATGTATTAAAGTGTGCTAAGTGGCTGAGTTGAAAATAAAAACTGAGTGTATTTTTTCTACCTAATGAAACGGATGTTAAAGAAACATGAGAAACTACTTTATATATCAGCCGCAGTGACAGTCTCCCAATCTTCTAAGTGGATGCGTCTGTCAGTAAAACACCGTAATATTGCATTAAACGTAAAGACAAAAGATAACAAGTGTGATTTGAAACCATCATTATGTGTTTATGTCTTTGTTTTTATCCAAAGACACATTTTATTGGGAAAACAATAAATGAAACATGGTTTAATTTTAATTAAGTACACTTAATTTAAAATCACCTTTAGACTATGAAAAGCAGATGTGTGTAACATAGATTAGTTACAGCCATCTAAATATAGGAAAGTTGTACAAAAATGTCTTTTACATTAGTGTCTTTTACCCACCAGTGTGAACACCTGCCTATCCACCTTTTTCTTCAACGCGGAAGTAAGCCTAAGGGTAAAACTTCCGGTTCTTTAGCTGCTATAGGGAAATAATGAAAAGAATAACAACGTACAGTAAATGGTAAAACTGTTTGTACTACAAACCACTGTGTATGGTAAGACACCAATTTGCAATATCAAGCAGCAAAACCAGCTAAAAATAGCTGGACGTGGATGAGACCGGAAGCCAGACCCATAAAATTTACATATGGCCCACTCTTACGGGAAGAAAAACGTGGACAAAAATATCTGAACACATACACGATTCAGAAGAACGGTCAGAATAGAAATGTAAAGTAATCACTTTAGCTAACAGACATGACAAAACATCTTTACACTGTATATAAAATTCTATTAAAGTTCTATTAAAGTAAAATTCTATTCTGTAAAATCTAATTTAAAAAGATCAGCATGATCCATTGAGGTTAAAAGAATCATTTTGCTACTGCAGGATACAGCACATATTGATTTGATTATCAACACAGAAAAAAAAATGTAATAAAACAACAGAACAATATAGTACATCAACACATGTTCGAATAACTGCAGAACAAAAATACACACTGGATACCATCTGAGGCCTTGACATAGTGGCTGTCCTTGTAGCAATCAAAATTTTGGTGGTGGTCATAATAATTCAGTGGTTCTTCACCGATAATGTCAATCACTTATACTGATCTTAATGATTTTATCTATAGAGATCTCTTTGGTCATCATACCGATCTCTGAGGTCATCACGGCTGCCTCTGCGTTCGTCATAGCGGTCTCTGAGATCGTCACGGCTACCTCTGCGCTCATCATATCGGTCTCTGCGGTCGTCATAACGATCTCTGAGATCATCACGGCTACCTCTGCGTTCATCATACCGATCTCTGAGGTCATCACGGCTACCTCTGCGGTCATCATATCGGTCTCTGAGATCATCACGGCTACCTCTGCGTTCATCATACCGATCTCTGAGGTCATCACGGCTACCTCTGCGGTCATCATAACGGTCTCTGCGGTCATCATACCGATCCCTGAGGTCATCACGGCTTCCTCTGCGGTCATCGTAGCGGTCTCTACGGTCATCATAGCGATCTCTGAGGTCATCACGACCACCTTCATTGAGGTTATCGCGGCTACCTCTGCGGTCATCATAGTGATTTTTGAGGTCATCACTGCCAGCTTTGTAGGTTCTGTCTTCACTGATTGCCACGTTGTCTGTATTCCCATCCTCAGCATTTTCTACTGGTGGTTTGTCTTCGTATTCCACCACTTGATTTCTGAGGTAATAAATAATAACAGATAAATAAAAAAACACAGGACCTACCTCCCACACTGTAAAAAACAATTTGTTGATAAGTTCAGTCAATTCAAAAAATTTGAATTCAGCTTGAAATGTTAAATTATACTAAGTGACAACTTAGATATTTGAGTTGAATCAACTTAAAAATTTAAGGCAGCTGGGTTACTTACCCATCTGTTAAGTTTAGCAAACACAAATATCTAAGTTGTTACTTAGTACGACTTAACATTTCAAGTTGAATAAACTTATTTTAGTTGACTGAACCTAAAATTTTAAGGCAGCAGAGTAACAAATTATTTTAAGCTGACTCAACAAATTGTGCTTTTTATTTTGTACAGTGCAACAACCAACAATCACTTTATCTATTACATTGAGAGCATAAATAGAGACCTACTCCATTTCATAATCTTTCAATTTCTGTTTCTGTTTCCGTCTGCGGCAGCAGCAGATGATGACTATTATGATGACTATAGCTCCAACAACACAACCAGCAACAATACCTATTGTTGCAAAATTCATAGAGGCTGTAAAAACAGAAAGATGTGGAAATGAAAATCAGTCAGAAGCCTTCTGAGGTCAATATTTCACATTTAACTTTTTACTGTTAAGATACTTGCACACATAAAAATACAAATAAACCCATTTTTGGATTTAGAATTGTCTGCAACTGCTTGAACTCGTATTTTGACCTCAGAATAATCAACCCAATCTCATGAAAAAAACAGCTGTTTTTATGATTAGATGATTTTGTATGTATGTGAATCCTACAGAAACCAGTGTTGGGGAGTAACTAGTTACAGTCTGTTACAGAAACAAATGTGTAATTAAATTAAAGGTACTTGTGAAAATGTTAACTATTACAAAGGGGTTTCACACACATACAGATTTGATTGATTTCTTATCCCCCCCCCCCAACCTCAAAAAAAGAGGCACCAATGACACATAGTATGACACACATGCTTTACTGTTTTATTTCCTATTTAGATTTATGTATATGCTTTATTTTTTGAGATTACCATTTTTTTCCCCCAAAGCATTGTTAGATTTGCATTTGCAAAGATTTCATACCAAAAACAGTATCATAGCTATTAAACTACATCTTGTTGTGATTTCAAATCTGTATTTTACCTCAGAATGATCTCAAAGTAAAAATAGGTGCTAAAGTCTGGTTTTGTGGTGGCTGTGCTTAAAAAGTTTTTATTTAATTCAGGTGATAAAGGATTTTGAGAACCCTTATTAATAACTTATTACATTTCCAAAGTAACCTACCCAACACTGACAGAAACATGGACTTTTTAGGAAAAAATAGTAACCATGAAGGTCCTTCCCTGAGCGTAACCATGAAAGGCCCGTATGCAGATTGTATGAAAGCAGAAATGAGATTATACAATTTCAAACTAGCCATCAATTTGCTCATCAAAACATATAATGGTTATATGTTTTTTTCACAAGCGTGTGTTTGAATAACATAAACTGATGAATGTGTACACTGAAAATCAGGTCCATTGTCATGCTGACATTAAACTATAGTACACTCTAAAAAATGCTAGGTTAAAAACAACCCAGCACTGGGTGAAATATAGCAAACCTAGTGACTTTCTAGTGAGTTTTCTTGACCCAGCACTTGGGTTAAATGTTTAACCCAACCTTCTGGGTAGTTATTTTTAATTCACCTATTGCTTAAAAAATGAACCTTAAAAATGAACCTAAAATAGGTTGGAAATTAATTTATTCATTTATTAATAAGTTGAATGAATAATAATTAAATAAACTTTTTTTAAATAGCTTATTAATAAACGTTCACCTTTTGATTATCGTTGATGCTTCTAGTAAATTATGTGTCTGATTTTTAATTCACAACATATTTTGGGTTAATTTATGCTAGCCATATAGTCATTTTTAAACAATAGTTGAGTTAAATAAAACTACTCAGAAGCATGGGTTAAACATTTAACCCAACCACTGGGTAAAAACAACCCAGTTGCTAGGTTTGTCCATATTTAACCCAGCATTTAGAGTATATCAAGATCTTTAATATCAACATGTGATGGTAATCTGAATAAAAAAAATCTAAAAGGTAAACCTTATCACCATAAAAAGTAAGAAAAAATAGCAGGAAAATGTGGCAGTACTCACGTGGCATTACAGTCAATGTCATGTTGCATTTGGCTGATCCAACCTTATTGGTTGACTCGCAAATATAGTAACCTGATGTCTCCATAGACACATTGACCAGAGACAGAACTCCATCCTCTGTTACACAAATAATATTTAAACTATAGCATGTCGTGACAAAAAGTGTAATTGATCTGTTGAAGACAGACAGAACTTACTTTCAGTGGTTTTGATAGGAAATGCTTGAATGACATCTCTAAAATCATATCTCTCCCATTTGTACGTTGGTGTTGGTGAGCCCTCCTCAGAAACACAGGTTAGGTTAATATTGTGTCCGTATTCTGCCGTGCCCTTTACCTTACAAACAGGTCGTGATGGTGCAACTGTAAAAACAAAATGTAGATATTCATTCAACATTGAGAAGGACTGTACTTGCCATATGCCCCTTTTTTTTGAGACATAGTGCCAGAGATCTTACCCTGAACCAAAAGAAAAGTAGTGTCAGATGATTTGCCTTCAATGTCTCCAGGAATCTGTACAAAACATCTAATACTTCGGCTTTCTTTAAGAGTGACTTCTTTTAGCGTCAGTTTTGACGCTTTTGCAGTAAGGTCAGTTTCTATGAAGGCTTTGCCTTTATAGTCTGATCCAATGTCTGTATTGCCATTGGAGTAATAGTTACCAAAAAGGACCTATGAGACCAAAACAAAGAATCATTTAATGGCTCCACTGTGATAGTTTATTCATTATTGCACAGTTAGTATTTTAATCGTGGTTAGTGTTGTTTTAGTAGACAGTTTTTCTGGCTTACCTTCTGTCCAGATGTCTCATCAGCATCACCAGTCCATGTTATAATGACAAGGTTGTTTTCATTCTTTTTAGGTTTAAAATTACATGTAAGGGTGACATCATCACCTCTGGCAACCTCTATGGTAGCTTGACTCATTGTCACTTCCAGTCCAAAACTAGCTGACATCACTGTGAGGCAAATGCAGAACTTTGTGAATATCGAACAATGTCATACAGCTTACTAATATACATTTTTATAGTAAATAATTTCTAAATTGCAGGATTTAGTAATGTTTCACAGAGCTTTAAAAAACATAAAACGGAATTTTAAAATGATTTTAAGATAAAAGGAAAGATGAAAGGGAATGATCTGACAATATTTAGTCAAATTCCTTTCTACATTTGAAAATGTTCTCACTTTACAGTATTACAAATCACTAAACGTTGTGTGGTTGTTATTATACATTCTGCTAAAATATTAATTTATTAATATTCATATTAATCCATTACAGTATTTAAGAATGCATAGGTCAGCCTGTTTGTAAACGTTCTGCTGATGCAGTGTTATATGTTTATGTGAATCAATGAATGAAACAAGAAGCTGAAAAATTCCGCCATTTTGTATCCCTCGTAAAAACATAGAGAACATTAATACTTGAAAGCATATCTTTTAACAAATATCACATGTAGAGCAACTGAAAAGAAAACAAATCACTTTTGCAACTAACACAATTTTATCTAACACACAATGTGACTGATTTGATCTTAACTGCTGTACTCAATGTGAACGTCAGGAAATTGACCACCTCACCTGATAGTAAACACAGGCTGCAAAAAATCTGCTTCCAGTTGGTCATTTTGTCGTTTTTTCAATCACACTGCAATAGATGACGGCAGATAGATTTTCATATAGATTTTTTATCTCCGTGCTTCTTGTGTGCTCATCGAAACTGTTAGGCTTCTGCACGTCTATCTACCACACCTTTATTGCACTTTGGACACTTATCCTCTTCCTCAAAGTTTTACAAGTTAGGTTGTAACAAAAAGGCAAATGTGATGTCATAGCAGTCATATCAGTAGGTACAAAATGAACTGACGTGCAAGGGAAGGGGATGTTTACACAGCTAACAGTAAGGAACATAGTAATTATGTTACAGTTCTGAACCTCCCTGCATTTTATTCAGGATGGCTTGTGTACAATATCACTTGCATAAAGCTTAAGGTTTACTTAGTGACTGTTTAAATGAAGTTCCAAATGTAGGTTTGGAGGAGCCTAATCATTCAGTCCTGTCAATCATCATTACAAGCCTATATAAGCAGCTCTCATTGCACCGTCCCAGCCTCCGTTCTTCCGGCATCCCTCCACCCCCCCTTCTCCTCCTCTGTTTCTGTTATTCTCCCTTTAGGTAATATCGCAATGGGGGGGTCGAACTCTGCGCTCAAGCCGAGCCTCGGGTTCGAGCCTCTATTAAGGCCAGCAAGCCAAGTTTGTTTACCATTGCCCATCAGGACTGGATGGGCAGGCGAACTCGTAAAGTAATATTTAAAAAGATTTGAATGTAAATGTCTTTAACCCTCTGGTTGTGTTCTCGGGTCAAATTGATTTCTTTTTCCCAAAAATACTAGTTAATGTTATCGCACTGGACTCAAACTTACTGATTTTGTTCACACAGGGTATAAGCACTTCTATGATTTTTTTTTCTAATTTTCGTAATTTTTGGTGGGTTTTATTTCACTTGGTCACACTTATGGTGTTCCCGGTCAAAAATGACCGGACTCCAAACAACTGCTTATAAATCTCTTATTACGCTATATTATCACTAAAGATTAGATTCATTCTTTTTGTCAACTGTTTTCTTTCATTTGGGACTGGTTTTGTGTTTCTATTTGCATCTGATTAATCGTAGGCCTCATTTTTCTGAGAGGAGGTACCTTGTTTTTTGAGTGAAAAAATATTTTTTATGAATCATTTTCACAACATGAGATAAAAAATTATAAAGATTTGCAGTGAAAAAAGTAATTTTTGTATGAATAATTTTCACAATATGAGATAAAAAAAATCTGTTATGAAAATTTGCTTCTGTTTCTCACACTAGTGTACTTTAATGTTTTATCAGGAAGTTTGCTTTTAAATGCTTTTATTTTGTACAAAATTGCAAAGAGTCACACCTGTGGTGTTTTATCAGGAAGTTTGCTTTTAAATGCTTTTATTTTGTACAAAAAATGACCGGACTCAAAACAACTGCTCATAAATCTCTCATTATGCTATATTATCACCAAATATTGGATTCAATCTTTTTGTCAACTTGTTTTCTTTCATTTGGGACTGGTTTTGTGTTTCTATTTGCATCTGATTAATCATAGGCCTCATTTTTCTGAGAGGAGGTACCTTGTTTTTTGAGTGAAAAAATAATTTTGTATGAATAATTTTCACAATATGAGATAAAAAAAAATTATGAAAATTTGCGCTGTTTCTCACACTAGTGTACTTTAATGTTTTATCAGGAAGTTTGCTTTTAAATGCTTTTATTTTGTACAAAATTGCAAAGAGTCACACCTGTGGTGTTCCCGGTCAAAAATGACCGGACTCCAAACAACTGCTCATAAATCTCTCATTATGCTATATTATCACCAAATATTGGATTCAACCTTTTTGTCAACTTGTTTTCTTTCATTTGGGACTGGTTTTGTGTTTCTATTTGCATCTGATTAATCATAGGCCTCATTTTTCTGAGAGGAGGTACCTTGTTTTTTGAGTGAAAAAATAATTTTGTATGAATAATTTTCACAATATGAGATAAAAAAAAAAATTATGAAAATTTGCGCTGTTTCTCACACTAGTGTACTTTAATGTTTAATCAGGAAGTTTGCTTTTAAATGCTTTTATTTTGTACAAAATTGCAAAAAGTCACACTTGTGGTGTTCCCGGTCAAAAATGACCGGACTCCAAACAACTGCTCATAAATCTCTCATTATGCTATATTATCACCAAATATTGGATTCAATCTTTTTGTCAACTTGTTTTCTTTCATTTGGGACTGGTTTTGTGTTTCTATTTGCATCTGATTAATTGTAGGCATCATTTATCTGAAAGTAGGCACCTAATTTTGTGAAAAAAACAACAACATTTTTTGTGAATAATTTTCACAATATGAAATAAAAATTTATGAAAATTTGCACTGTTTCTCACACTAGTGTGCTTTAACGTTTAATCAGGAAGTTTGCTTTTAAATGCTTTTATTTTGTACAAAATTACACAAAGTAACACTTGTCAAAAATGGCCAGCCATTGAAAGTGAATAGGGAAGATCACAAAAAACAAGATTTTTATTTTGAAATGATTTTATTTTCTGAAAAGGGGCACAAAGTAACACTCATGCTGATCCTGTTAAATCTGACCATTGTGACATACAAGAAAGAACACATTAAGATTATTTACATTAAAACATTTCATGGAACAACAAACCAAAACTGTTATATTTTAGTTATATATATCCTGCACACTGACACTGTCAAACAATGTCACGAAACAACAAGCTGAAGCTCTCTCTGTGCTAAAGCATTTATTTGTAAACTTTCGTCTACTCTGTGAGAACATGAAAGCCTCAAAACCTAGGCTAAAGACAAGGCAGTTTGAGCGTGTGAGTGTGTGACAGATTTATCACAGAGAGAGTTATCATAAAAGCATATTGCATGCAGTTCAATGTAGGATGAAATAGATATAATACTCACAATAGTTTGTGTGTGTGTAAGATAGCGTGAGTATACATGCATCTATACATGCACAGGTCCAAGGCCTTTATGTTTGCAAGCACAAAATGCTCCTGAACACTAGTTGTTTCTCTTACTTTCATTCTTCCACATTCACTTTCAATGGCCGGCCATTTTTGACAAGTGTGATTTTCTGCAATTTTGTACAGATGTGCCTACTTTCAGATAAATGATGCCTTCGATTAATCAGATGCAAATAGAAACACAAAACCAGTCCTAAATGAAAGAAAACAAGTTGACAAAAAGATTTGATCCAATATTTGATGATAATATACCATAATGAGAGATTTATAAGCAATTGTTTGGAGTCCGATCATTTTTGAGGAACACCATAAGTGTGACAGGAATCTGAACACAACCAGAAGGTTAAATAACCAATCTAATGTTGTAGGTCTAATCCCAAACAAAACTGGATGTGCATTCCAGCTGTGGTGCATTGCCACTCAAGACCAGCAGATGGTACTGCAGGAGACATAATTGAAATTACAGGCACTTTGTGAACAAGTCATTTTTCCATTTGGTAAAGAACTATTCATCTTTACCAGACAGCAT
The DNA here is from genome assembly GCF_022985175.1 of Labeo rohita. NCBI lineage: Eukaryota > Metazoa > Chordata > Actinopteri > Cypriniformes > Cyprinidae > Labeo > Labeo rohita. Next base: position 23,295,262 of record NC_066877.1, read on the forward strand.
GCTCACAAAAAGTTTATATTTACTGCTCAGCTGTTCTAGTTAATAGACTTGCTCTCATCTTTTCCATATAAGCTATTTCATTTAAGCCTTGTTATTGTTTTCGGCAGATTTCAGTACATAATACACTATCAGTTAAACGTTTTTGGACAGTACGATTTTTAATGTTTTTTAAAGTCTCTTCTGCTCACCAAGGCTGCATTTACTTGATCCCAAATACAGCAAAAGCAGTACTATTGTGAAATAGTTTTACTATTTAAAATAACTGCTGTCTATTTGAATATATTTTAAAATGTAATTTATTCCTGTGATCAAAGCTAAATTTTCAGCATCGTTACTCCAGTCTTCAGTGTCACAAGATCCTACAGAAATCTTATTTATAATATGCAGATTTGCTGTTCAAGAAACATTTTATTATTATTATTATCATCAATATTAAAACAGTTGAGTACATTTTTTCAGGATTCTTTAAAGAATAGAAAGATCCAGAGATTATAGAGATTAATAATTTTATTTCGCAAGGGTGCTTTAAATTGGTCAAAAGTGATGATAAAGACATTTATAATGTTACAAGACTTCTGTTTCTGATAAATGCTGTTCTTCTAGACTCCAATGCGAGGGCATCTGTCCGACATCTAAAGTTGGGCCAAAATTAGGTCATGCAACAGGACAATAAACCCAAGCACACCAGCAAATCTACAACAGAATGGCTGAAAAGAAAAGAATCAAGGTGTTGCAATAGCCCAGTCAAAGTCCAGAGCTCCTGACTGAAATGCTATGGTGAGAGCTGTGCATAAATGCCCACAAACCTCAATAAACTGGAGCAACGTTGAAAAGAAGAGTGCTCCAGATTCCTCCAGAACGATGTGAGAGACTGATAAAGTCACAGAAAATGAACGCTTCAAGTTATTGCTGCTAAAAGTGGATCTACAGGCAATTGACTCATAGGGTGTCCTAACTTTGTCACACATGGCTTTTCCATCTTGGCTTTATTTTTGTTAAATAAATAATGACACAGTGTGATATGTCATGTGATGATGTTTATCTGAGGATTTATTTTCCAAATTTTAAGACCTGCCAACGTCCTGATACAGAAAACCACGGAATTCAATAGGGTGTCCTAACTTTTTCACATGACTGTATAAGTTCTACAGCTTTATTTATTATTACTTAATTGTATTATTTTATTATATATTAACTTGTAGCAGAATGTGCTATTATTTTACTAAGATTTGAATGATATAGTTTTTACAAAACAGGTGAGATGTGGTTAAAACTGTGATTAAAATGAATTTGGAACAGGGAGACTTAAAAAAAACAATAATATAACAGTGTACAATTGTCTTCAATACAAATTAAATGTCTGCAATATCAGCCACTGAACCGTAATGTCTGCATTAACGTGAAACAAACATATTTCTTGCGTCTGTGGTAAAACAGACCACCCATTCATTTCTTTGTTTGCTGTTAATTTTTAATTTCGATAAATTTCCATATAACAAAGTTTTTTTTTTCAAGATTTTTTCTTTTTCTTTTTAATTCACAACGTTGTCCACAAAGCAAAGCTTTTATCCGTTTCTCCCGTTCTTTTGCACATGAACAATAACGCACGCAAGGTTTGCATGTGTCCAAAGTGTATTTAAAAGTTAAAAGCGTAATTATGGTTCACGATCAATGTCATCCAGCGTCTCGCGTGGATGTTTTTCTGAGTGAGTTGAGGCGCACTGATGGGAACTCTCAGATCTGCCATGCTGATGCTGTGAGTGAGTGCATCGGTGAGCCTCTGTATTGTGTTTTGAGGATTTGGGCTTAAATATTCAAAATGGCGGACGGAGGAGCAGCGAGTCAAGATGAGAGTTCAGGACCAGGTAATCATTACTGCATTTTACATATTCATATTCATATTCAAACACTCTTTCTCTCAAGCCAGAAAAGCGCGGTAGGGAAAGCGTAAACAAAATACTCAACGCCGATGTTGCAATCATATGCCACCTTGAAATAAACGTATCGGGGAATAATTCTCTGTCTGTGCGACGGTGAAACTGGCGATGCAGTGCGACGGCAAATTAAAGGAAAAATGCCTCCTTTGTGTGATTAGAGCAGCAGCGTTACATATTCATACCGCCGCCGAGAAATCGCCGCTTTGCATATTTTATTAGTCATAATCGGCGACAGCTCGCGGGGTTTTGCACTGTCCCCGGTCAGAGCTTGTAAGAATTTTACAGTTAATCATAAGTAAAGGCTGCTGTGTTCATGCTAAGCGGCTAATGCTACTCCAGCGGCTTTGTGTTGCTGTATTGTGCCGTGAGCCAATCCCACATATAAAGCTTTGAATATTCATTCGCTCGCAATCAGCCGGCGTCTGCGCAACGTGTTTACGGTAAAAATATGAAAGAGCACAGCAGCTGGGGCTTGCTTGGTGTACAGTTAGGACACGGCGTGATTTTTTTTAATGCCTATTCTCTTGCCTTTTGTGCCCATTGCAGGCGTGTAGCCCTGTTATGTTATTCATGTGGGCCTTCTAGAGCTCAGAATGCGCTGTTCAGCATATTCTATCAGAATGAATCCATTTCATTGTCGAAGGATGGTGGAACGTGCCAAAATGGAATTCTGACGGCAGTTTATACAATGTATCCAGTACAGTTGTTGCAAATTGATACTTTGTAGCGCAGCCGGTGTTTCTGTAACATTGTATCAGCCTGTCTGCTCAAGGAGATGTATGCAGGCATTATGCCAGCTTTATTTGCTAGTCTAATAGGCGATCCTCATATAGAGCACAGCTTCTCCACTATTGTTCCAGAAGCAGTACGCTTGTGTATTTAGTCATTTAACTGTGTTTCATCATCCGTGAACAGCTAAGAAAGTCAGTTTTACTATTTTTATTCTCTTGTGACAAATTAGTGCTTTAGCTATCAAATTGCTTTTAACTCTCAATGGTGATGTGGTCTTGTATCTACCTTCAAGATATTTATAATCAGAACTACGGCTGAGCTGATATTCAGAACAAATTCATGATTGCTAGTTTTATTCATATAGCGTTTTTCACAGTGCTTTTTTTTTTGTAGAAATCCATAATGCTAATGTTTGTAATACCTTACAGTCCACATTTGGCAGTTTAAAGCTTTCTGTGGTAAATATTGCTTTATCTGGGTAAAGTCGGATAGATGTATGACAAGTGAAATTTGTCATTTATTTTGTGGTTACATTGAGGATTATGAAATCTGAAGTTTTGGATTCTGTTTATTACATTTTGGTGTGCTAAAAACCTAATTACTAAGAGGTGTATCACTGCTTTAATTAAAGTGATGCCAGAATTATTTTAGCAATGATTATATTCTTTCACAATATTTCCTATTGCTTAAGATTTTATTTTTATATTCAAAATTTAAATTTTTGTATTTTTATTATTTATGTTGCTAATTTAGAGCTTAATATTCATATTTAGCTCTAATTTAATCTTTTTTTTTCAGTAATTTACTAAGGTGCCATTTCTAATTTTAAATTCTAAAGTTTTCATCTATTATTTAGATTTTGTTTTAGCTAACTGTTATGTCATCCTTATGTCTCACTACAAGAGAAACATACCTCAACACTGTAAAAAATGCGAATGCATATTTTCCAGTTTACGAAACATTTTGAGTCTCAAATACTAAAAAATGCTCTTGAAACGACATAACCTTTGTCAGACCAACAAAATTGCCCCAAATGTTGTCCCAACTAGTCTGAAGAATTTCATATTGTTGAAATGTAAAGGCTTTGTGAGTTCCCAGCATGAATAAATGATGCAGTTACTGTTACAGATTATTGTTTTGCTGTTTGCTGACTTAATTTAAACCTTTTGTTGTTGTTTTGTCATTATTGTTAGTTATTTGTTCCACTGTGATGTGAAGAGCTCATCTTTTTAACATTGTTAACCGTTCTTGAGGTTTGTGTGTCTAGTTTTGAGGCCTAGAGTATGTTCAACCTCTTATATGTTTGCTGAATATCTTAGTCTTGTAAGATGTTTTACAAACAAAAACAATGTTGTCTACATATTAGACTAAGTTATCCATTAAGGTTTCTATAACAATTCACTGTTCATCATTTGTAAATAAACAAAAACTTGATACATAAAAAAAGACCTTAACGACAGTAATTGTTGTTTCAGTTGCTGTGACAAGAATATTTGTATTGGCAAAATAAGACAACCAGCATTGCATGAACAAACACATTTATGTTGGCTAAACAAAGTATCTTTATTGAGAACTATAAAACTATTGTTGAGAGAACTCTAAAGTCTTTAAGGCTTAACTGCATTAAGAAGTTTTCTCAACTATTTATTTTTTTACAGTGAAGATGGTTTTGTGTTTCGTTAATTCTATTTAACATGAATTCTCTGACTACGTGAGTTTTAATTTAAATTAGCATGTGATTGTTTGACTTTAGATGTGTCACGAAAGAGTCAGGTGTAACAGACCCTGCTTTTAAACTGATAACATTTGCAGTGTGCGTAGGGCTAGAGAGACAATAACGTGCTGAAACTTGTTAGTTTCATGTATCCACAGCTCATACCGATAGTGTAAATTACCTGCATGAATCCATACTTTTATTTTTGTAGTAACTGACACTTTTCAAACATAGTAGCGAAACTTCATGGCATTTTGCGTCTCTCTTTGACCATCTGTCTGTATTGCTTGCGTTTTTCTTCATGCTTTGCTGAGGTGAACATGTAGAAACAGTCCCTGCAGGCTAACGTATTAATTAAAATGATTATAGACCTAAAATCAAGTAAGAGTTTGTGGTTTTTGCCAGCCTTTGAGAATTATGTACAACAATATGTGGCATATTGGCGTGACATCCTGTTGTTTTCTCATGCTGTCCGGTTTAAATGGTTTTGTCATATTAAAGGAGAAGTCCACTTCCAGAACAAAAATGTACAAATAATGTACTCACCCCCTTGTCATTCAAGATGTTCATGTCTTTTTTTCTTCAGCCGTAAAGAAATTGTTTTTTGAGTTAGACATATCAAGATTTTTCTCCACATAATGGACTGTTATGGTGCCCCAATTTTGAACTTTAAAAATGCAGTTTACATGCGGCTTCAAATGATCTCAGCCGAGAAAGAAGGGTCTTATCTAGCGAAACGATCTGTTATTTTCATTAAAAAAATAAAATTAAAGACTTTCTAATCTCAAACGCTCATCTTGTCTCGCTCTCCCTGAACTCTGTGTATTCTGCCTCAAGACAGTTAGGGTATGTCGAAAAACCCCAATCGTATATTCTCCCTCAACTTCAAAAATCATTTCAAAATCATCCTACATCACTGCAAAATTACCAACCCAGTCTGTTTTTTGAAGTTGAGGGAGAACATGAGATGTGAGTTTTTCGACATACCCTAACTGTCATGAACCGGAAAAAAAAACAGTTCAGGCAGAGTGAGACAAGATGAGCATTTGAGATTAAAAAGTATATAAATTGTATTATTTTTATGAAAGTAACCAATTGTTTCGCTAGAAAAGACCCTTCTTTCTCGGCTGGGATCGTTTACAACCGCATTTGGGATTGTTTGAAGCGGCATTTAAACTGCATTTTGGAAGTCCATTATATGGAGAAAAATCCTGAAATGTTTCCCTCAAAAAATATAATTTCTTTACAGCTGAAGAAAGACATGAACATCTTAGATGACAAGGGCATTATCTGTCATTTTTTTTTTTTTTTTTTTCTGGAAGTGGATTTCTCCTTTAAATGATAATATACGAGTGAAAATAATTGTGGTCTGTGAATGGTTTCCATCATACTATCAAGCGTCTTTAATTTTTCATCAGTTCCTCTCTGAAACTCAAATGTAATGTGTTTTCAAATGCCTAATTTGAATATGAATAGTGTTATGTGTTCCTGCTTGCTCGTAATGAAATATTGAAATTATTTTGTGCTCTGTGCTGAATACAGTCCTCTTTTCCATAAAATGCCCCAAATGCCTGTTTGAAAAGTATAATATTTGCATTAAATTAAGTATTTTTAGCTAATTTGAATATTACTCTTCAGGTTAGTTTTGCCATTTAACTAAGTAGTCACATGGTCTTCATGCAGGTTGTTTGGTGAAATAAAAAATAACACATAACCTATAAAAGTAGGCTGTTTTGTTGGATTACGCAACTCTTGTACGTCACTCTTGTAATCCTACTTTTGTCTGACTAAAGTTTAGCACTTCGAAAAAGTATTTTAAATGTCAGCAGTACTTTCGGATAGGCTGATTTCTTTATGCTTACTCTGTCAGATCTTTGTTCTAATATGTAAATCTCTGTTGCAATTAGGCCAAGATCTGAAAATATCAGTTAATGAGGTGCACAGTTAATCTGGATATGCAAAGCAGACTTCATGTTCTTTTCCAGACAATACGGCTACAGAAGTCACGGAATTTGATCTGTGAAGTGTTTGGGCCACAAGGGGCTTTGTGAATAGGATGGTGGAGAATGGCAAGTAATTTACTTCCCGAACAGCTCCGTCCGCAACCTCTGGTGCTTAGAATGTGTAAGAAATGCTTCCAAATGCAACCTGCCGTCTTTATGTCCAGATGCAGACCTCGCCGGTTGTTGCGCTTTGATCGCATTGACAGAAAGCTCACCTGTTTCACCTAATTTAACCAGCACTCTGTAGGTAATTGGGCTTGTGCATTGACACTCCGGACTTTTTTTTTTTCCATTCCTCCTTTTTTCCCTCCAAAGCGATCCAATTAATATGCTAATGAGATGATAAATATTTATGAACATTTAAATTAGGGAGAAAGCTCTCAGAGCGCCGTGCGAAATGAATTGCTTGCAGGACTTCAAAGTGTTGCTCGGCTAATGAAGTGAGGGAGATTTGCATATGGCTTTAATCAGCTGCATACTGATTATGCTTTATTACGGCGCTGGCAGCCGCTTCGCTTCTGTTCCGTTCCAGAATGAAAACGAACTTCTTCACACTCTAGTTGTTATGACAATCATGGCACAGCGAGAGTGAGAGAGAGAGCAAGCAAGCAAGCCGGAGAGACTGAGAGAAAGGCAGCCACAGTTTCAGTGAAGCTTAGCTCTGCTCTGCTCTGCACGTGTGTTGTTTTTCCACTCCAAACCGTTTAGTTACACAGAGACTTCTTTGCTTTTGACGGTTGTCTGCGAAAGGGGTGCTAAGTTTGTTGTGATGCTCGTAGAGACGCTTGACAAGGCAGGTGCAGCAACTGCTGGTGAGTGATGTTTGCGGTCTGCAACAATATTTTAAGATCTGTCTTACTGTCTAGTGATGCAGTGCTTTCTAGAATTGAGTAGTCAACATATTTGGTTTGTTAATTAGTCAATAACATTAAGTAGGAATATTCAAGTCTGGGTTGTATGATTTGAAAGCAAAAATTGGAATTTGTTTAAATGATGAGGATGTTGTCTCACATTTGAAAGTCACTGAATGATCGGTCTTTGAAGAGAAACTGAAAGTCTGACCTTCCTCTGTCTGTTCCAGATTCTAGAATGAGTAATCCATCGGAAACAAGTAAATGTGCAATGGAGAGCGGGGACGAAAACACTGGTGAGTACCCAAGGAACCGTTGAATCTTTATGGACTTGCATGTTGTGTATTTTCTCAGATCTTTTGCCTTGATCTTTCCAACACAGCTTTCTTTTACATTCGAGTGAGTGAGAGTATCAGTTCACAATTTTAAATTGTAAAGGGTCACTTGTGCAGCTTTGACTGAGGTTGAACGTGTAGGACAATGTCTCTCAATATAGATCCTGGAATGTTTTTTAAAAGTTTGGAATAAGAAAGGCCATGGAGTTGAATAACGTGCTTGAAAAGACTTTTTTGTTTGGCTCTGATCTATTGTGGCATGTGACTGCTTTTCTTCTTCCAGGTGCCCAAACAAATGGACTGGACTTTCAGAGGCAGACTGTGCAAACAACAAGCGCAATCACCAACGCACACGCACAGGCCTTGCTCCAACAGGTATAATCTTTTTCCTCTGAGCTCACACACACATTTGCGGTCTGCGACATGGATGAAAAGGCTATAGGAATTTAAAGATGTCCCCAGGGCCCGTTTCTGAGTCACTGAACTGCCACTGTCTTGACCTGCTTGTCTGATTATCATGTTTCAGAGTGACTGTTGAGGCTTTCCACCTGATGCCATGCATTGTTGTGTCTATTTGAAAATAATGCGTGGGATTTGTCTCAACTCTGAAGATTAGAGATGTAAAGCACAACATGCTATCTCCTGGTTACAGGGGAAATGATTGGGCCCCATATGCTAATTAGCTGCTCTGCAGTTGCTCGGAAACAGATGGTTGAGAATATGCAAATCTATGCAGAATTTACATGTACTGCATAACAGTTTCGTTAATTAGCATACCCGCTTTGCTCTCCGCTTGAAGTCTCAGAAGGCTGCGGTATATTTATATCACCATGCATAAGCAGCGAACAAAACATGTTTGATTTTGGAAAGGAATTTTGAGATGGTCTTCATCTGTATTTCCTCTCTCTGCCCTCATTTCCATATAGATTGTGCAAAAGGTAAATTTTTAATTAATCCTTATTTGCTTCTACCAACAAACTGGAACATTAAACCAGAAAAAAGCATGCATTTTTTTTTTAGTGGTGTTGGCTCTGAAAGTGTTTTTCCCCATTAATTTTACTTTAAAAGTCTTTGAAGAGTTATGAGCCATGAATAAAACCAGCTGGCCACTAGATGAATCACAACAACTATTGTTTAAAATCTGTTGCTTATAGAAATTAACAGTATATTATACATTTATTATAAACTATTCATGTATAAACACCTAAAAGGTTTGAGAGCGAAGGCAGACTGACTACTTCTCATTGCATTTTTGTTACAATCAAACTATAAATATGGCATATACATATAAGCTTATGTAGTGATGCACAGAAATTTTACTGTGTTCTGTTGCAAAAAAAATTAAACTTCTGTCATTAATTGCTCACCCTAATGGCGTTCCAAACCCGTAAGGGGTAACCCCTTTGTTCATCTTTTGAAAAAAAATTAAGATATTTTTGATGAAATCCAAGAGCTTTCTTACCCTGCATAGACAAGCAAAGGTGCCACCGTGTTCAAGGACAGGAAGGTAGCAAGGACAGCGTTAAAATAGTACATGTGACATTTTATGGAGCTATGAGAATGCTTTTTGCTTTTTGACTTTATTCAACTATTTCTTCTCATCCATAAAATTAAGGTTAAACTCACATGGATTATTTTAACGATTTCCTTACAAACTTTCTGGGCCTTGAACGTGTCAGTTGCGTTAGAAACGGTTAGAAAGCTGTGAAATTTCATCAAAAATATCTTAATTTGTGTTCTAAAGGCGAATGAAGGCCTTACAGGTTTGAAACGACATGAGGATGAGTAATTAATGACAGAATTTTCATTTTTTGGTAAACCATCCCTTTAATAAATATAATTAAGTCATGGCTAACTGTTAATAGCGCATTTCGACAATAGCAACATCTGCAACTGCCATTTATTAAATAAACACACACACAGGGAGACCATGGTAAGGCTTTGTGAATAACGGGTTAATTTCCATCTTGACAGTTTTATGGAAATGAGTTTAGTGACAGATGTGGTCATTAGAGATTAACTTAATTCCTGTCTTTGTTTCTTTGTCTCTCTCTCTCTTTTTCCAGTTGACTTTGACTCCAGCGCAGCAGCAGTTATTGCTGCAGCAGGCTCAGGCTCAGCTCTTAGCAGCAGCGGTGCAGCATTCAGCCGGCCAGCAGAGCAGCACTACAGGAGCCAGCATCTCTGCCTCCGCTGCCACCCCCATCACCCAGATCCCCCTCTCCCAACCCATCCAGATCACACCTGTAAGAGAGACGAATTTTCGTTCATCCGAGTCTCAGGACTGAAATGGCCTTGTTTCGTTTGACTGTAGCAACGTGATTTTTGCTTTTTAATTTGGTTTTGCCCTGGCAGTATTTTGACTCGCCCTGAGAATGTCTGGAGTGTCAGAACCAAAATGTGTTTTTAATTAACATTAATATTTAAGCAAATTATAAGGGATTTAAATGGGATTTTGTTCTTTATGCCCTTCAGCTATTTAAATGAAAGAAGCTGCATCTGAATTCCAAGTGTATGGAGAAGTACCCAAAATGAAATTATTAAATCAATAATATCATACTGTAACTAGTAAAGAGGACGAGATTATTGGTTCAAATGAGGCACTACAGCAATCTGTCATGACACATTAAAGAGCTACAAAATTGTATTTATTGTTTGAATTTCTTAAAAAATGACAAAATTTGAAAGCTGAAACCTAAAGTAACCTGCTCTGTCTTCTATGTCAGCACGCTGTCAGTTTTCTCTTTGCTCCGCTATGTATTTTTCATTGAGTGAGAACGTGGCGTGAGAGCGCCATGATTTGTCAGACATAGAAACAGTAATGAGGGGTGGCGGATCTTTGCGAAGGGTCAGTTGGTGAGGTTGTCATGGTTTAACTGGTGGCCCTGGTAGAGTGATGCATACTGATGTTCTTCTCACTCTGTGTTTGTATGGAACAAAACAGCAGTTACAGCAGCTGCAACAGCAGCAGAACCTCAACCTGCAGCAGTTTGTGTTGGTCCAGCCGGGCCACCCCATCGCAACACAGCTGCAGCCCGCGCAGTTCATCATCTCGCAGACACCACAGGGCCAGCAGAGTAAGTCTTGTGTCATTTTAACCTTTTTGGATCTCTCCATCCCTCAATGTGATCAGCCTGTATGATTGTTTCGTCTTTCCTCTTGCCTTAACCAGGTCTCCTGCAGGCCCAGAACCTTCTAACTCAACTACCTCAAAGCCAAGCCAACCTCCTGCAGACCCAGCCAAGCATCACACTTGCCACACAGGTCAGGGGCATCACATAAACCCACTGGATGCATTTTTTACATGATCTAGATTGTTTTGTGAAAAAAAAACAAAAACAATGTGACTAGAGTTTCTTGCTATTTTTGTGATTAAAACATTTAAAATAACTATTACTGATTCCAAGTACACTACTGTTGAACGTCTGGGGTCGGTATGATTTTTTTTTTTTTTTAATTTTTATTATTATTTTTATTTTTTTGATGTTTGCCAAGGCTGCATTTGTTTTCACAAAAAACCTCCCGTAAGAACATTACCATTGTGAAATATTACAATTAAAAATAACTTTACTGTGTATGTTCTATATTTTGTAATGTAATTTATTTCTGTGATGGCAAAGCTGAATTTGAAGCCATTTCTCCAGTCTGCAGTATCACATAATCTTTCAGAAATCATTCTAATATGATGATTTGCTGATCAGGAAACATTTTTTCTTATTGTCAATGTTGAAAACAGCTGTGCTAATATATATATATATATATATATATATATATATATATATATATATATATATATATATATATATATATATATATATATATATATATATATATATGAACAGTGTTTATATAAAATAGAACAGTGTTTATATAAAATAGAAAGTATTTTGTAACATTGCAAATGTTTTACTGTGGAAGCCCATTTCCACCACTGAATAAACAATTAAAAAAAGGAAATTGCGACTTTTTATCTCACAATTCTGACTTTCTTTCTCAGAATTGTGAGTTGTAAGTAATTTAAAGGGGGGGGGACCCCTGAATATTTAGAAAAAAAACAATTGCGTCAGAATTGCGAGATATAAACTCGCATTTGTGAGAGAAAAGGGCAAATTCTCTCACAATTCTGACTTTTTTCTGAAAAATTCAGTTGTTTTTTTTTCAGTGGCGGAAACGGCCTTCCATATTTTACTGCCGCTTTAAGTACAATTAATGCATCCTTAGTGATTGAAAGTATTCTTTAAAAAAATGACTCACCCCAAGTTTTTAAACATTAGCATAGATGCATGAAAAATGTAGTTCACAAAAAAGTTTGTTTAATTTTCAGTTGGACTTTTTTTTTTTTTTTTTTTTTTTCCTTAAAAAAAATAATCTGCCAGCTGCCTTGTTCATCTCCATAATTTTTTCCTTACACTTCACAGCCTGCTACACCCACACGCACGATAGCAGCGACCCCCATCCAATCCCTTCCTCACAGCCAGACAACACCAAAGCACATCGACACACCCAGCCTGGAAGAGCCCAGCGACCTGGAGGAACTTGAGCAGTTTGCCAAGACCTTCAAACAGAGACGTATCAAACTGGGCTTCACGCAGGTAAATACATTTGTCTTATTGCAATCTGTTGTTGATTTCACTGTTCAAACATCTCTGATGGTGTTTAATCATCAAAAGAGTTCATCTGTCACTTATTTCTAATTATTTGAAGACAACTGTCCTGTAGCTGAGACTCATTAGGTGACTCTACCTGACATTTTCAGAGGTTAAGTCTTCCTTCATCTTATTGTGTTGCTTGTAACAGGGGGATGTTGGCCTTGCCATGGGAAAACTTTACGGAAATGACTTCAGCCAAACCACCATTTCTCGCTTTGAGGCCTTGAACCTGAGCTTTAAAAACATGTGCAAACTGAAGCCTCTGCTTGAAAAATGGCTCAATGATGCAGGTATGTATTTTCTCTGCTCTGTGCAATTCCTATTCTCTCTCCTTTGCCGTCCTCTCTTCAAAATAACGTTGTATATCTTGAAGAATGTTAGAAAGGATATGAAGATTGTTGCTGCATTCCTCTTTAGTACCTAAAGGGTACTGCAGGTCTCGGCTCTCCTTTCTGTATGTGTAGCGCCTGTCGTTTTTTTTATATAAAGACAATCTTGTTCTGAAGTAATGTTCCTAAGTACAGCTGATGCTCTGAGGCACATCTGCAGTGCTGTTTGGGACAGGTGCTTATATCACTCCTTCTTTGTGCTTTTGTGCGCGCTGTTTGTGCAGAGAACCAGACATCTGACCAGGCCCTGTCCAGTCCCAGCTCTCTTGGCTCGCCTGGGCTGGGCATAGAGGGTCTAAACCGCCGCCGCAAGAAGAGGACCAGCATTGAGACCAACATCAGAGTGGCCTTAGAAAAGAGCTTTCTGGAGGTGAGCGACATCTCACATCAGAGCTCATTTGATGAGATGTTGTTAATGTTTTACTGGTGGAAAATCTTGACAATGTGATTGGACTATCAATTAAATATTAAATTAGTGTTTATTAATAATGCAATTAATATTTTCAGTAATTTTATTATATTTTATTGTAATTTAAAAATATTTTATTAATATAATAAATAATTTATTTACGTTATTAATAGTAAATTGCAATTCAGGTTTTATGAAAAGATTAATAATAATAAATTTATTATTATTATTATTATTATTATTATTATTAATAATAACACATTTTTCTAATTCCATTTTTTGTTTATATTAATGTTTTCATTTACATTATTAAATATTAATAATTCAGTTTACACGTTTTTACTTATTATTATTATTATTATTATTATTATTATTTGTTATATTTATTATTAGTAGTAGTAGTGTATTTATTACGTTATTACTACATTTCTTAATTCAGTGTATTGTATTATTTTAATGTATGCTTTAGTAGTAGTAGTAGTAGTAGTTTACTTTATTATTATTACTACTACTTAATAGTAATATTTTCTGTATTTTAGTTTATTAATTGTATTATTTTACATGTACATTAATTTAATATTATTTACACCAATATTTTCTCTAATTTCTACACGAATATATTGCATTTTTATTATGATTATTATTATTGTACTTTGTGTTGTTAAATCATTTAAAAAAAATAATGTATTCTTTACATTAATATTCAGCTGTGATTCAGTTTTTTATGAAAAAATATTTTTTTTTTATTCAATTAATTTTTAATTCATAATACTAACATTTTCAATTACATTTTAAATATTAATAATTTCCTCATTCAGTTTACACTGAATTGTATTGCTTATTATTATTATTATTATTATTATTATTATTATTATTATTATTAGTATTATTATTATTAGTGTACTTGCTTTATTACTACATAATAATAATAATAATAATAATAATAATAATAATAATAATAATTAATAATAATAATAATAATAATTTCTAATTTTTAATTCAGTGTATTGTATTATTTTAATGTATGAATTGTTATTAGTAGTAGTAGCAGTGGTGTACTTTAAGTTTTTACTAAATAATAATAATAGTTATAATAATAATAATAATAATAATAATAATATAATAATAATAAAGCACAATTAAAAAAATATTGCAATACACTGAATTACAGAAAATGTTGTTGTTGTTGTTGTTGTTGTTGTTGTTGTTGTTGTTGTTGTTGTTGTTGTTGTTGTTGTTGTTGTTGTTGTTGTTATTATTATTATAACAATAATATTTTCTGTAATTCAGTGTATTGTAATATTTTTTAATTGTGCTTTATTATTATTATTATTATTATTATTATTTTAACAAAAGTACAATAATGAAATGCAATATAAATCTGTGTATACATTACAGAAAATATTAGTTTAATGTACATTTAAAATAATACAATACACTGAATTAGAGAAATTTATTATTACCACTCATTCATATTTTTTGTAATTGTACACAAATTAATATTGCAGTTTATTATTGTTGTTGTTCTATATTATTTTAAAATTGTATTAAAAATAATTTATTCTGTAGACTATTAATATTAAATTGTAATTCCGTTTTCATAAACAAATGTGTAATCCATACATTATTAACAGTTGTAGTAATAGTAAAAATATTTTTATAATACAATTATCTATTTATTTGTGATATTAAAATATTAATAGTTTCCTCTAATTCAGTTTACAGTTTTATAATAAAATGTTCAATTTTTTTTATTAAAATATTGTTGTTTTTTGTAGTAGTGTTAGTACTACTTAATATTAAATTATTATTTGATGCTATTAGTAGTAAGTGTAGTGTAGTGTATTTTATTACATTATCATAATAATAATAATAATAATAATAATAATAATAATAATAATTATAATTATTATTATTATTATTATTATTAAATAATAATTTTATTTTAATTATAATAAATAACAAAAATAAAGTAATACAGTGTAATGTGAAACTGAGAAACTACATTAAAAACTACAGAAACACAACATTTAGCCCCTTCCTTAAGGAACCCCGCATCCGAAGACCCTTGTTTAAACATTTTTTTATTGTCAACTTCAGTTTCCCAGCTGAATTATTACCTCCTCAAACCGTGGACTGCAGGCTTGTAGATCTTTGTGACTTGTTTTTGCCATAAGGGCGTTTCTTGTGCCTTTGCCCTTTTCAAGCAGAACCAAAAACCTACCTCTGAGGAGATCACCATGATCGCGGACCAGCTCAACATGGAGAAAGAGGTTATCCGAGTATGGTTCTGTAACCGCAGACAGAAAGAGAAGAGGATCAACCCACCCAGCAGTGGCAGCGCCATCAGCACTCCTATCAAAGCAATCTTCCCTCCCACCACAGCTCTGGTACGTGACATGCAAACTGCCTCCCTTCATTCAACCCAACAGATCTGACTGGTTAAACCGTACTAAACCCATCCTCTTCCCCATGTTTCAGGTGCCGAGTACAGCGAGTCTTGTGACCAGTAACACACCGACTACGATGACTGTAAACCCAATTTTGCCTCTCACCAGCACTAGTGTCTCCAGCGTCGGTTTCACTGGTAAGCAAAAAAAAAAACCTTAAAGCACACATGAAACTTTCCTATGTTCACCTCACAGTTTAAAAGAGCCTTTTGTTTCTTCAGGCACAACTATTGGCTCGGCTACCACTAACACTGCATCGGTCATCTCCACTGCACCTGTGATCACCACCGCAGCATCCTCTCCTTCGCTCAGCCCTTCTCCCACCGCAGCGCAGACGTCCTCCTCAGAGCACACTTCAGCTCAGGAGACGTTGACGGCAGTAAGTCAGGCACCTTCCTCCCTGGCGACAACTCTGGGCACTGGGCAGGTGATGGTGGCGGCACCCAGCCTCTCAGCCGCTCTGCAAGGAGCCGCCCAGCTGCCCACCAGCGCCAGCATCGCCGCCATGGCTGCAGCCGCAGGCCTCAATCCTGGGCTCATGGCATCGTCGCAGTTCACTCCTGGGTGAGTGTCATTGTAGTTCTCTGTACCTCAAACTTGTGGTTGGACATCTGTGTGTTTAATGCTAATTTTGGTCTTTTCTCTGGTGTTTCCTGTGCAGTGGAGCTCTTCTAAGTTTGGCACCCGGTGGTCTCGGAAGCGCTTTGAGTCCAGCACTGATGAGCAACAGCACCTTGGCCACGATCCAAGGTGTGTGGAGCGGCAAGTACACTTGAATTTACAATATGGCTCTGCATGCGCTTATTAATCTTGGCATCAGCAGCCAGATGAATGTCTTTAAACATGTTTTAGTGGCACTTGTGTCACACTACACTCTCAAGACCTTTCTGCATTCAGCATATTTGCATACAATCCTAATATTGTAAATGAGTAATTTGCATGCAATGCAAATATTGCAAACAACATATTTGCATACACAGCAACCTTTTTATATTTGACTTTGTTGATGTGACTTAAGTGCATAATGTTTTGTGGAATATTTTTTATAAGCATTTAATAATAGATGTACTTCATTATTGTTTAATAATACATAATTAATCTAAAAAGAGCACATAAACACATGAAAAGAAAAAGAAAATTGTACAAATAAAATTAATAATGGTTTTTAATAATACTACTACTAATAATTTTATTTTTAATGATTAGTATTAATTGGATTTGATCAGTATAATTGCTAACATAATAAAAAGGCTTATTTTTTCAAAAATAGACCTTTCATTTAAAAAAAAAAAAGTGTATAGACCATTTCGTCAGATGTAAACATACTGGTCCCGATACACTTCCTGTTTCTTTTTTTTTAAACTTTACACAAACATCACAAAAAAATACAACCAACATAACATTTGACTGGATGAAAATGTTACATTAGCACCTTTAAGATGTATTTGTATATGTGAAATAAAATAAAAAATAAAAAACAAAAAAACAGGAAGTGCTTCTGGACCAGTGTTGTTTACATCTAGTGAAATGGTCTATAATAGTACTACACCTTTGTTGGTAGCTGAATGCATAAATTAGCTAAAATACAGTTGAGGTCAAAAGTTTACATACACCTTGCAGAATCTGCAAAATATTAATTATTTTGCCAAAATAAAAGGGGTCATATAAAATGCATGTTTTTTTTTTTTTTTTTGGTTTGTTTTTTTTTTAATTTAGTACTGACCTAAATAAGACATTTCACATAAAAGACATTTACATATAGTCCATGAGAGAAAATAATAGTTGAATTTATAAAAATAACCCCGTTAAAAATGTTACTTACGGTTGATTCTAATACTGTGTTGTCTTCTTTTTTTTTTTAGTGATAGTTGTTCATGAGTCACTTGTTTGTCCTGAATAGTTAAACTGCCTGCTGTTCTCCCAGAAAAATCCTTCAGGTATCTCAAATTCTTTGGTTTTCTGCATTTTTGTGTATTTGAACCCTTTCCAGCATTGAATGCATGAGTTCCTCAGTTGTCCTCAGTGTGAAAATATGTATTTCATAATCATACAGTCATTGTTGGAAAGGGTTCAAATACACAAAAATGCTGAATTTGTGGGACCTGAAGGATTTTTCTGAAGAAGAGTGGGCAGTTTAACTGTTCAGGACAAACAAGGGACTCATGAACAACTATCACTAAACAAACAAACAAAAAGCAGCTGAATCAAGTGTATGTAAACTTTTGAACGGGGTCATTTTTTATAAATTCAACTTATTTTCTCATGTGGACTATATGTTAACATCTTAAAATATATTATTCAGGTCAGTACTAAATAAAAAATAACATGCATTTTGTATGATTCCTCTTGTTTTGGTAAAGTAATTCACATTTTGTGGAATCTGCAAGGTGTGTGTAAACTTTTCATAAATGAACATGCAAGAAGCTAGCTATGTGAAGAACAGTCAGATGACTTTTATCTAAAAGAGATAGTTCACCCAAAAATAAAAATTCTGTCATTAATTACTCACCCTCATGTTGTTTCAAACCTGTAAGACCTGCATAGACAGAAACGCAGCTATCACATTCAAAGCCCAGAAAGGTAGTAAGGACATCGTTAAAATAGTCCATGTGATATCAGTACTTCAACTGTAACTTTATGAAGATACAATAATTCTTTTTGTGCGCAAGGAAAACAAATAAGGACTTTATTCAACAGTTTCTTCTCTTCTATTTCAGTCTTTGACGTGTTCACACCAGTGGAACCACTAATATCACATGGACTATTTTGTCTTGTCTTTACTGTCTTTACTACCTTTTGGGGCCTTGAATGTTTATGCAGGTTCAGAAAGCTCTCAGATTTCTTAAAAAAATAAATTTTGTTCTGAAGATGAGCGAAGGTCTTACAGGTTTGGAACGACATGAGGGTGAGTAATCAATTACACAATTTTTATTTTTTTTGGATGAACTAACCCTTAAAATGTTATCGCTGTATCTCTGTTCTAAAAATTTGATTGTGCATATGCTACTACTCTATGTTTCAGTATTTTGAACACCTGAAGTTAAAATGTTCTTTGTTGTCTCTTTAGCTCTGGCGTCTAGTGGCACTCTGCCCATTACATCTCTGGATGGGAGCGGGAACTTGCTGTTTGCCAACACCAGCGCTGGTAGCACCCCTAACCTCGTGACGGCACCGCTCTTTCTGAACCCTCAGAACTTGTCGCTGCTCGCCAGTAACCCGGTCAGCCTGGTGTCTGCGGGAGGGGCCGCTGGTGCCGCCGGAGCCCTCAACCTGCACATCACCGCCGATGCCCATCAGAACGCTGTTACCACAGCAAATATGCCCGCCTCCACCATCACCACGGCCTCTAAGGCCCAGTGAAAGCTTTACCCACTCTTCTCCTGTCCTACACCCCTCTCCTCTTTCTAAGTTTTTCTTGCTACCACCAAAAACAAACCTACTAAATAGGATTTAATGTTTTAAGTTTGTACGTTCTAACTTTTCACATATCTTTTACAACCTAATCTGCGATGTTTGGACCTCATTGATGGGTTGACGTCAACCAAATCAACCGTAAGCGAATGTTGGCGTCTCCACAGAGCTTGCATCAGGAGAGCAAAAACCTCCCTGGACATTGTGCCAAGTCTCTGTGCGACGCAAAGACATATTCGTGCAGCGAACTCGCTCCTTTCTCCCATTTTCACACGAAACCTCTTCTTCAGAGGTATTTCTGAAATGCTTTTAACCAAAAAAACTTTGTTTACTCTGTGTTGAATGATACCTTCTTACTGCTGACAGTAACCTCCTCTTCCTCACTGTAGAAAAACGTTCTGTGTCTACGATCTCGTCTCTTTTCACTGGAGATTCTGCTTTACAGACGTTCCGGTCCTTTTAGATGCACATGATTTATTTTTGTCAAACAATGGGTTAGCTTTATGTCCAGTATCTTGTGGTTACAAGGCTTTAAATGGAGTAATAAGTGGCTGTGATGCGGTTTCATCGCTTTAAGGAATCGTTCGACTGGCCTTCTTTCTAGTGGAACACTTTCAGATAGTTTTCATATCATGTTGTAGTAGCAAAAGACTAGTCTGGGTCTGAATCCCAGTAACGACCCAGTAACGGGCTCACTTAATACTAAAAGCTTTAACGAATTACGAGATGATTCGTCAAGGAGGAGTTGTTCAGCGTGGGCGACGGTAACTGAGCAGTCTATTTTGAGAGAGCGCTCACAACTCTTGCGTTAGCGTCAGGACTGCGTAACCACGTAAGGTAAACCTCCTCAAGGTCTTCCTAACATGGGATGTACTTACGGTATCACCACCTGTTTGTGAAGGTGTAGGTCAAGCGAGACAAAGTCGATGAGGTGGATGATGTTCAAGTTTGTTTTTGTTTTTTAGGGTCTTTGATTTTCTACTTGTGCACAGTATCTGTACCAAAAAACTGGATTTGAGAACTGCAGTCTGCTTGGTTTTTAGCAGAACGTCTGTCATGCTTTAAGAGGTCTTTATTTCGGAGGTCTTTGTATTGCCTCTATTTCAAGATATACCAAAAATCTTTGTTATACCTGTTGCTGTATATTGCTACTGTAGCGTAGTTTAAGCCTAAATATTTATGAGCGAAGGCTCTCGGTAGACCACAGGAAATATAATGCAATATTTTGATCTTTTCCAAAGACGAAAACATAGGGTTTTTTTTTTTATTTTTTTTTTTTGAGATGGCTGTCCCTCCTCAATTTTGTAGCGTCAGTGAGACCAACCAAATAGACCCGAGGCGAGAGCAGGACGTGATGCTACAGCATAGGACCTGTTTGGGATTGTCCCTTCTCCTGGCCAACTTTGAGAGAAAAACGGGAGAGTCGTCTTCCCATTCTGTTTAAATGTGGATGTGAGTGTGTTCTTACCTGACAGGCTTTTTGAACATTTTCCCTTCTTTGTAGTAACAAGGTGCCAGATCCAGAAATCAGGGCCGTCTCTAAATTACGCAAAGCTCTTTGTTCCCCCAACCTATATGGTAGAGGACATTAGCGGGCTTGAAATATCCGTTACAAAGGGGTGAGAACTTAATTAAGGGGTTTTAGCCGGATGGTCTGTTTTGTTTTTCCCTACCAATGTAATGCAGCCATGATGTAAAGCTTGAACCAAAGTCGATTTCTCACTAGCTGCTGTGCCTGTGTGGGCCAGTGCAATGCTGACCACACTTTCACTACTCACTACTGACAAACTTTACCATCTCTTACACTTCTTTTAAACCCTGCTCTTTTGACTTGCATTGTCCAGCGAATCGTGTTCAGCTTTATGAAGAAGTATAGCTTCTCTAGCGCAGCGCTAACTTGCTTTAGCTCTCGATATCCAAGCATTTAACGATCCAAAGAGAATCTTAAGGGCCTTGTGTTTAAGTGCTGTTGAGATTTTGGGAGTCTGTGTCCTTCATTTCGTTGTTTTATCTTCTTGGTGAGTCTTTTGTTTTGGATGTGATCTCGTAGGACTCAACATCGATGCTGCGTTTCGACGAATGGATAGCAATAGAGTCCACCAAACAGTTAATTTAAATCCAGAAGAACCTGTGGAGGTGCAAAAGGATCTGAAAAGGCTTCATATGACAAGAAGGTGGATTTTTAGTATTGGTACATTGCTTTTTTTATTGTTGTTGTTGATAATGAATGATGGAGACAGGCATTCTGGGAGAATTAGAGCATTGTTTCATGCGTAGCGTTGCTTTTAACACTCTCACGTTTTAAATTCTGTGACGAAGAGGTCCCCTTAATGTTCCTTTCGTCTGTTACTGTTGCCCTGCCTGTTCATTTTTGTTACGACTGTTTGTTAGCGACGCTTTGTGTTTTATTGTTAATATGATTTGAAATACCTCAGCAGCACTTACATGGAAGGTTCACTTTAAGCAAAAGACACCAGTAGTCAACTCCAGAATGTACAAACGCTGTTTCTAACAGTTCATTTTTTAAAATGACCAACGTGTAAAACAAAGTATAACAGGAAAATCTGTACTAATAATATCACATAAGTCTACTACTGCTATTTCAAGTACTACTACTACTACTTAAAGGGTATGTCCAGGTTAACTTGTAATGAATATTTTGTTATCCTACTTGCCAAAGTAAAAAAAAAAAAAAGCCTTTGTCTTTGCGGCTGGGTCTTGTTGCTGCTCATTCCGCTGGTTCTGTCCGGAAATTTCAACGTAGCCTCTCTGGACGTGTAGATTTATGTGTTGTTTTGCGCATTAGTGTCACAACCCGGCAGTCGCCGGGGACTGTGGGGAGTTACTGATATATTTATCTGAGGAATGACTCAAAGATTAGAGAACTTCTTTTCTAAATTCTATATATATTCACTTATGTAAGATGCTCATATTTTATATTTGAACTAATATCTAGTTTGAATGTAGTGTTTTTGTCATGCTTATTCACTAAAAGGAAAAAAAAAAACAAACAAAAAATGACTTCATTTATATTATAGCTATTCTAAAAAATAAAAAAAATACAAAAAAAAGTCAAGACCAAAAATTGCAACCACGCCCTTGCGATGTGGGAGTGGCTGTTGTGTGTCCCGCCCACATTTAAATGTGGTTTGTTTGAGTGGGAGGGGCTTGTGATGGTGCTCCTAAAGGAAAGCGCCCAGCTTTCATTGACACAAGCACCAAACTATTCGTAATTTGATTTTGCTTTACTTTCTATGAATTTAATTTGTTGCTTTTTAACAATCTTTACCAATCATTTGAATTTATTTACTTTATGCCTTTTTTTGTATATCATGAGGGAGCAACGTCACTGGCTTTCTTAGTTTGACAAAAACTTGCATTTATCATTTATGCCTTACTATTATTTCAGAGTTTGACGCATTGTAGCAAACTGTAACATGTTGATGTGAGAGATGACTTCGTTTGGTTGTGAATTCGTGTGCGTGTGCGTGTGTGAAAGAGGATGCAACCGAGCATGCACCAATGTCAAAACTCACATGGTGCATATCAACCATGAAAATAACGCTGTGAGTTTTATTTGTGTTTTGTGATATTTTGGAAGTGTTGCTACCTATTTTGTAGGTAAAATTCAAGCCGGTTGGATACCTGTTAAAAGCTTTACTAATAACTCAACTCCAGCTGATATGTAGGGGGCGCTAGTGGTGCATTTACTTTGAAAGATAAAACTCTAGAGAGGTTCTGTCTGACATCATATCTTAAAAGTGAGACTTTTTAGTGACACTCGTTGATAGGAAATAGGGCTGTCAAACGATTAATCGCATACAAAAATGTTTATATAGTATATATGTATGTATTGTGTATACTATGTATATATAAACACACATATTTAGATATATGTGTATATTTATATATACATAATACACACACACACACATAAATTATGTTAACAAGCTTTCGCTTTCAATGCGATTAATCACGATTAATCGTTTGACTGGCCTAGTAGGAAAAACAGGATTTTTTGTTTATAGTGGATATAAGGAAGCATCACACATCACTGGATGCGAAGACCACTTGGCTGTAAATGATATCCTTTTTTTAACCTGTGTGCTCATGAGATGTTTCGGATGTGATTTATCTGCAGATGTTGAACCTGGCAACAGCTTTGTTGCGGATCCTTTTTGGCACTTGATTTTGGCGTGTGTGGATGCTCTGACTTGTGATTGGATAGTTTCTCGATTGTAGCGGGCTTTGCCGCCGTAGACCCTCGGTCTAGTGACAAAATAGGATAGATGCAGAAGAGGTCATGCACCAGAGAGCCGAGCGAGAGCTGGTCTGAGTAAAGGAGCTGTTGTATACCTCATTTATAACTCGAAACTGAGTAAAAACTTGCTTTAATCTACTTCAAAAAAATAATAATGTTCCAAAACAGAAGCCTGCAGATGACTGTTTAAAGTTTGGAGTGAGGAACCGGATGGATACCCAGAAGGCCAAACAAGCTTGTGCATATTAGAAACCCATCCCACTTATTTATATGTTGCTTTTAATACAAATTTAAGTTAACATTATAGCTCCTTATTAATTTTACACCAAAGCTTTTTTATGATTTGACAATCGTCGTGTTTATATACCCCTAACCCTTGCAGGGCTTGCGCTGTTTGTTCTTCTGGGTTTGTGGTCTGCTTGTTCCTCACCTTCTCAGTGGTAACCAAAGACTTTCAAAGTGATTGTATGGACTAAACTCTCTCTTCTATAGTGCCCTGCCTCAACCATCAGCTTGTGGTTTTAGATCATTGGTCACTCGTGGTCAAGTGGGCGGGGTTTAGTAGAAAGAGGAAGCTAAACACCTCTGCCGGCTTCTGGAAAGGACTTAAAGTAACCCCTCACGGGCTGGGTGATGTTTATTAATACACGCTGAAGGCTGTCCTGGGCTCACTGCAACCTGCTCAGGATAAACTGTCCTCTGGAGTCCCACTCTGTGGCTGCAGCAAGGCAACACTGTTTCTATGATTGTCTATAGAAAACATGCAACGTCTCGCCATAGTCGTCTTTTCGGTGCTGTGGTTTCGCTGTTCTGTCGATGTCTTTTATCTAGCTTTGCTGTTTCCACGATCATGATTTCAATTGGTTTGATCAGCTGTGCAACTATGCATCGTTGTCCTCCATCCCGCAAGGGCGGCGTCTGTGCGACGAGGCCCTTTTCAGATGGATCTTAATAGTTTTATGCCGAGTGGAGGGTCGAAAGCAACTATAAGCTCTATCCCAAAGCAAAAATATCCAAATATGAAATGTTTTACAAATGCAGATACCAAAGATTGCTCTGTTCTTTTTGTTTTTTTTTTTGGTTTGTTTGTTTTTTTTTTTCCTCTTCCTTCCCAAACCCTTCAGCTTGTGTATTAAGAAACAGAACCCAGCTCTGACAGTAGTCCTAACCTCAGTAATTCCAAAGCTTAGATGTATATTTTGGTATTTTTCTGAGATGCTTATGGGGAAAAAAAACGAAGTTTGTCGTTTTTAGTTTTCTTGTTCGTTGGATCTGTTGCTCTTTTTCTGTCACAGCATGGAATTTAACTGCAAAACTGTCTTACTGTAGGTTAAAGAAATAGTATTTTTGTATGTTTTTGGATGTGTCGATGTATGTGATATCAGTTTCACTGCCCAACTTATTGTTTTTGAAACAAAAGAGAAAAAAGGTTGAGTTAAAAAAAATGTGTACATAATGCGTAGGTCACTGATTTCAAAAGAAATCCCTCTCTATACTCTCATTTCCATGTTTCCTACAGCTGAAGCTCAAGGAATGTGTTCCATTTTCACCCTGTCACATACTGTAGATTGTACTTCTGTATCTCCCTTCAGAACGCTGTAACTCACTGTTGTAATAGTGATGATTGGTTGGGTTCTGAGTATCACTACAGACCTGAACTCTAGAGCCACTCGTGGCCTGCTATCAAGCGAACATATACCCAAGACTGAACGCTAAACGGCTACATCGCTGTAGCTTAGAACTGAATGATTGTGTAGAATATAAGTATGTGAATCAGGATACATGGTAGATTTGATGCATTTGTCTGCTGTATTTTGTTTGTTTTTTATATATATATATATATAAAGATAATCTTTTACTGTAACTGTACAGTTCTCTTTTGTTGTAAACATCATTAAACCATTTTCCAAGTGTTTTAATATTCTAACATGTCTTTGGTCTTTTAATATTTGCTATATTTTGTTGATAAAGTTGTGGATTTTTATATTAATTTGTTTATTTTTAGCCTCATGTTTTACAGCCGTACACACAAAATATGTTATTTTACACAGAAAATGTAGAATAGTACTACCTCTCCAGACATAGGTTCAGCACTTAAATTGTCTCATAGAATATATCAAAAATGATCTGTTCATGCCTTGCATTAACATTCAATATCCTGTATTATAGCAAAAAAAGCTATCTATACATACGTACAAACATACATAATACACAACTGTTCAAAAGTTTGGGGTCTGCAAGGTTTTTTTTGTTTTTTTTTCCAGTCTTGCTCACCAAAGATGCATTTATTTAATTAGAACACAGCAAAACAGTAGTACTGTAAAACAATAAAACAATTTTATTGTTTAAATTAACTTGCATACGCCTTGCAGAATCTCCAAAATGTTAATTATTTTACCAAAACAAGAGAGATCAGACAAAATGCGTGTTATTTTTTTTTTATTTAGTACTGGCCCGAATAAGTCCACAAGAGAAAATAATGGTTGCATTTATAAAAATGACCCTGTTCTAAAGTTTACATATGCTTGATTCTTAATATTGTGTTCTTACCTGAATGAACCACAGCTGGTTTTTCTGTTTAGTGATAGTTGTTCATGAGTCCCTTGTTTGCAATTAAGAGTTAAACTGCCTGCTGTTCTTCAGAAAAATCCTTCAGGTCCCACAAATTCTTTTTTTCAGCATTTTTGTGTATTTGAACTTGTTCCTTTTTTTTTGTTTTTGATATCCATCTCTTCACACTGAAGACAACTCATTTGCAACTATTATAGAAGGTTCAAATGCTCACTGATACTTGATACTGATAAAAACAATGCATTAAGAGCTGGGGTGTAAACTTTTGAACAGAATGAAGATGTGTACATTTTACTTTGCTTGAATACCATTTTTTTTCATTTAGTACTGCCCTTCAGAAACTACAGAAGATACTTACATGTTTCCCAGAAGACAAAATGAGTTAAATTTACTCTGATCTTCAAATCCGTCTCTTAATGCATTGTGTTTCCTTCTGGAGCATCAGTGAGCATTTAAACCTTCTGTAATAGTTGCATATGAGTCCCTCAGTTGTCCTCAGTATGAAAAGATGGATCTCAAAATTATTGCCATCATTATTGGAAAGGGTTCACATACACAAAAATTTTGTGGGACCTTATGGATTTTTCTAAAGAACAGCGGGCAGTTTAACTGTTAAGGACAAACAAGGGACTCATGAACAACTATCATGAAAAAAAACAGCTGTGGATCATTCAGGTAACAACACAGTATTAAGAATCAAATGTACGTAAACTTTCGAAAGGGGTCATTTTTATAAATTCAACTATTATTTTCTCTTGCGGACTACACCTTTTATGCAAAATCTCTTATTCAGGTCAGTACTAAATTAAAAATAACATGCATTTTGTATGATCCCTCTGATTTTGGTAACATAACATTTTGCAGATTCTGCAAGGTGTATGTAAACTTTTGATCTGAACTGCTTTTTAAAATGTTTAGGCCTGTTGCGGCAAAGCTGATTCAATGTCACATGATCCTTTCATTCTAATATGATGATTTGGTGCTCAAAAAACATTTCTTATGCTGGAAGCAGTTGTGTTGCTTATTATCTTTATGAAAACCATGCTACATTATTTTTTTTCATTATTATTCTAACAGAAGGTTTAAAAAGAACAGCATTTATTTGAAATAGAAAGCTTTTTTTAATATTATAATCATGTCTTTACTGTCACTTTTAATCAAATTTATGGACCCTTGTTAGATAATTAATTTTTTTAAAAATGAAAAATCTTACTGACACCAAACCATTGAATGGCAGTGTATTAAAAGCCTACAAAATTCAGGTGAGGCAAAGTAACAACAACAAAACAGACATATGAACGACATATACATGCATCCAACAAAGATACACAATATATCTGTTAGTTGGCAGATATACAGGTTGCCTGTGCTGTGCGTTAATTGTTAGTGGGAAAAGTTTCCATCTCCACAGCCTCGGCTGCATCCCTGTTTCTCCCTGTTCGACCCTTTAAAGGAATAAATTGATTAACTCTACCATGATGTGGTTACCTAGAACACTTATGAGAGAATTATGAGAGAAACACATAATAAAAGTATTTTTGTTTAAAAATATATGAATGCTATTGAGGTACACATCAAACCAAGTGTTTAAAATGAATTGGTACACTACCTCATTAGATTTGTTCTTGGCTTTACGAGGCTGCAGACAGAAAGAGAAAATTAATATATATATATTAATTTGCTAACTGAGCATATTACGGATATTATGCATCACCACTGGGTAAACCTCACATCAAAACATTTCCTAACCCCACAACCCACACACTTTCTCATACTCGTTGGCTTGATATACTTACTTTACTTCTTATTTCCTGATATTCATCACTTGTATGTGCTCTCAGTTCCTAGAAAATTACACAAATCAAAGTAAACCATTGCAGAGCGATTCAAAAATGCAAGTGCTCAACTGTAAACAACCACAGGAGGGCAGCAGGAATTAAAGATGTCGTAAAATTTACCCAAGCTAAGAAACTTGTATCTGGTTCATCTCATAACTCATATTTTTTGACTGTGCTACTGACCTGATAATGTGTCTCTGGCTCTCGTCTTCGAATCTGAAATATGTAGATAATGAGATGTTGACAGGCATCGAAAAAAAAAAAAACAGGTTTTAGAACTTTCAGAACTGCTTAACGTTTATCATATACTGTCATCATAGATTACAAACAGGACTGGAGATCAAGGCAGGAAGTAACGTTATGTGTACAAGACACAGGGGATGTTATTAATGTGCAGTTAATGCCCTGCTATGTTCTAGCTAATGTAAATATACTTACAGTAAGTTAAAACATAAAATAATCTCACCGGTCTATCCAGCTGTTGATAGTCGGAACTCATCTGAGGCAGATCCAAGTCCTAAGAAATACAGCACGCACGTTGCTTTTGTATTATTTGGGTCATTCCAATTAGGCAGTGCTTTTGAATGTTGTCACGAATTTAAAAAAGGCTTCTTTTGTAATTTAATGAGGTGTCGGAGGTATCTTAATTTAGGGGTAAAGCCCTTGCCAGACTATCGTGGTGCGAATTATCGTGAGACTTGAATGCAGTAAAAATAAAAGGGCTTACATATATTTGTTTTTACCTTAAAGTATTAATATTTAATTTGAGGTTTCTCACCATTCCAGTAACCACAATTGTTAGATTAAAAATGAGTCAGGGTGCATATTTGTTCTTTGGCGGTAAACAGACTCTTGGTAACCGCGTTCTAACCATTTGCAACCAGTAGTAGAGTGCATTAACGCGGATTACTTTATTAAGCTGTGTCTTTACACATTACAAATATATCACAAAAATGTTGAGTGTTTTCTTTGATACCTAAAGTTGGATTTTAGCTGTTCTATGTTGTCAAAAGACGAGTTCGAGATATATTACCAGTCAAAAGTTTTTGTGTTTTTTAAAGAAGCCTCTTCTGCTCACCAAGCCTGCATTTATTTGATCCAAAGTACAGTAAAAACAGTAAAACTGTAGAATATTTGTACAATTTAAAACTGTTTAAATGTATTTTCCTGTGATTTCAGAGCTGAATTTTATCATCATTACTCCAGTCACATGATCCTTCAGAAATCAGTCTAATATTCTGATTTGCTGCTCAAAAACATTTATCATTATTGTTGTTGCTGTTGAAAACAGCTGAGTAGATTTCAAGTTTCTTTGACGAATAGAAAGTTCAGAAGAACAGCATTTATCTGAAATAAAAATCTTTTGTAACATTATAAATGTTTTTATCATCACTTTTGATCATTTTAAAACCTTGCTAATTGAACGTATTCATTTCTATAATTTCTTTCCCAAAAGAAAAAAAAAGCTTTTGAATGGTAGATTGTATAATGTTAGAAAAGCCTTTTATTTGAGATAGATGATGATCTTTCCGTTAATCAAAGAATCCTGAAAAAATGTACTCAACTGTTTTAAATATTGATGATGATAATAATAATAATCAAAAATGTTTCTTGAACAGCAGATCGGCATATTAAAATGATTTCTGAAGGATGATGTGGCACTGGAGTAATGATGCTGAAAATGAAGAGCTCAGATGCAAAACCAGCTAAAAGCCATCTTGGTCAAAAATGAGATAATGATACTGAGTGAATGCTCTCGACACATATTATACATCCATCAAATACTTTTTCTTCAAACTCGCTAAAATACCAGCCTCAGCCCAATTAGAAGTACCGGTACTTACATAGAAACCTATACATCTGAGCCTGATAAAAATGCATTTTTTAAAGAAAGACGTCAGTTGGATTTAGCTAGTTTTGCATCTGAACTCTTCAAATGTACATTTAATCACAGGAATAAATTACATTTTAAAATATATTCTAATAGGAAACAGTTATTTTAAATAGTAAAAATATTTCACAATGTTTTTGCTGTACATTGGATCAAATAAATGAACGCGTGGTCAGCAGAAGAGACTTCTTTAAAAAACATTAAAAGTCTTACTGTTCAAAAAGTTTTGACTGGTAGTGTACAACATGGTGAAAATAACACTTGTTGTTTATAACATTTTTTATTATACAAAAGGAAAAAAGAAGGAATTTAATCAATTGCCAGTTTTAGTTTCAGAAGTGCGTAGCAAACGTGCACATCATAAATATGGCAACAAACCAAAAATAAGCTCAAACCAAAGTACTGAAATAGCTTCCTACCCACTCCGACCAATGTTTACTTAATTGTATCTAATTTTGGATTGGGAGGTTTCATATTTTATTAGACATTACACCAACGATACGAGGATGAAAGTGCACTTCATAGTAGGAATGACCCATTCAATGGAATACACATCAACATATGAAGAATTTTTGAACCTTAAACATGAACCTCTATTTAGGAGATATATATATATATATATATATATATTAAAGAGAACTCACTGTATAGACAGGCTCATTAGGGTTACGGGCCGGGGTCGCAGGATCTGGAGGAACAGGCCCTTCCCTTGTAAACTAAGCCAAACAAGGCAGAACACAGGTTAGCGATTAAAACTGTGAGGTAAATTTATTCACTTGGAACAAAACGGTGCATGCTAAAACTCAACTTACCTTTTCTCTGAAGTAGAGAGCAGTAAAAATGATAGAATACAGCAGCAGAAAAACATCCAAAATATAGCAATACGTTGGGTCACTCGGTGAGGCATCTGCAAATAAAACAAACATTTTTAAAAGACTTTCGTAAAGTCTCAACTAAAACATAGTGTTTTGAATCTGGTGGCTTGTTCTGGTTAATAATAGATGTTTTGTAATGTTTGTCTTCCTTTCTCTGCTTAGCTTGCTTTGTAATGGTAAACAGCAAGAAAACAAGAAAGAGAATGGAAAAATTAGAAAAAAAAAAAAAAAAACTCAGACAAAACGTAGTATCTAGTACCTAAACCACCATACAAGCAAAGAAAAACAAAACTCTGTATTTAGATTACATTACGATATTAGTTTTAAGGCACCGAAGAAGTTGGAAAACATTTGAAAACTTTTATATGCCTAAATATCTATGAGATGTTAATACAACCTTCCAATCCCAAAGCTTTCATGTCTAGTTCTAGAGTCGCTAATCAATATACAATGACTCTCTCTCATGTTAATTCTTGTAAAACATATTTAAATTTGAGTTTGAACACGGACATTCAAAAAGCAAATTATCTGCTTGCGTTTACTGGATTAGATGAATAGAATGCAAAATGGGTTTACAACTTTATAAACAGCATGCAGAGACCAATTAAAACTTACTGAAATTCTAATCCAACAAAGATAAAAGAGATTATATGCATTGTAGACTAAATATTACAGAAGGTGTCTTAGGCTAATAATATACAGGGCAGCTTGAGCAATGTTGCCGTCAATGAGCAACTAGGTAAGACACAGGGCCCATGACCGATCTAAAGTATCCAAAAATAAGTTTGTTATCCATTATCAATGGGAAAATTCCAAGCACTTTTTTGTGTCATTTTTTTAAAGGTGGTTTAGTAATAACTGCAGATGAAAATTGGGCTCTGGCTAAATCCGGTACAATGAATTCAATGGAAAGATTTAAAAATAGTACTGCCCCTTTTTAAATAAATAAATAAAAGTAAAGTATGCCACGGGCTATCTTATTTAACAGAATATTCAAAATAAATCTATGGATAGTATTTGAGATTACTTGACGTTTCACGAAGACCATAAAATGTCTTTATTGCAAGTAAAACAAATGCGTTTTCTAAAACAACATAATTATTAATGAGCATGAAATGGAAGACTACTGTTTGCGCCATGGTTAGTCATAACTGCACAACATAAATGGTACAAGCAACAGAAATTCAATTACACAGATAAAACTGGAGTTACATTGCAGAATTTTGCACCCACCGTATGTTGCACTTATAACTGTTCCTCTTAAAGAGAGGAAGCTGGGCCACATCCAAATACTCTATGAGTTTCGCAATTGCGACCTATTAATTTAGCAAGATTTTGTGGATAAATATCTATATCTATCTTGACTTTTAACGTTAGTCAGTGACTCAGTTCTCGAAGATAGCAAGATGTTCCCTGCACTGATGATGCTTAACTATCATTGGGACAAATAAACACATTCAAGTAACTGATACAAAGGTAACTGTGTAATGCAAGCAGGAAACTCCCGTCAAATAAACTTTGGTCCAGTCAACCCTTTACTGCTATTGAAATACAGAAATATATAATGTTTAGATAAACTAACAATGATTAAAAGCATACAATACTGTATGCTGTGTGGACAGTTTGTTTGGCACATCTTAAACTGCTTGTTTGGTAGCCTACTGGAATATTATTTTAGACAATGCTTGCATAATTAAACCTAAAAGGGATGAGTTTCGTTCCCCACTCTAATCCATACGTTGTTTCTACATTAAGAACATTTAGTAGTTCACAAAACAAATCTTTATAAAAAAAATGCATTCATGCCTTCCTGTTCGAGGCAGAAGGGGCCCAGGCTCCTCTATCTGTCTCTCTGTGATCTCTATGTAAATGTGTGTGTGTCATCTAGTGCGGTGGTTTCTCTGCATGGGTCTAGTTAAGTGCAAGAATGAGCACAAAACAGTGAAGCCCCCATTGCATCACTGCAGATCAAATAGGTGTTTATGGGGGCTGGTGGATGAAGGTTAGCATACTGACCACACACCTTTCACATACAACAGGGGCACGAAGCAATTTTCTTCTGCAAGATCAGTGCATACAGACACAAGGACTTGGTAACATTCAATATACAGCTTATAAATCTAGACATATCAAATAAAAAATGTATAGACTCAAAAAACAAAGAAAAGAAATAGGGCACAATGTACTGGTACTGTCTTAAAGTGAAGGAATTTTCTGTAAAACCCGTATTTTGAATTTTGCACTGCATTACATTGTGCTTTACCATTAACGGGAATGTGCATAATTTATTTACAGTGTACATTTATCAATAATACATTATTTATAACTAGCTGAGTTTTGTTAGCTTAATATAAAAGAATGAAAAGCACAAAGAGATATTCAGATTGATTACAAAATTCATTGGTGATGACCAAAACGATTCCAGATTTTATTATTTTAGGCCCCTTATTACCTTTTAATAAGCTATTAATACTAAAATGAAGTTGTTTACCTAGTGAGATTGTATTCAACATGTAACAGCAACACACAATTATGATGAATGAAGAAAATGAGAAGTAGTTTTTTAAGTTATGCCACACTGACCACTAAGATTGCATTATAATGTACAACAGATTCAGTGATTTTGCATATCGTTCACATCTAGTAGATGTGTATTTGGATTTGGGCTAAAATGCGTGTACATTCAAAATTAGTATTGTAAAGAGGTTATACTGTCAGTTATTTATTTTTCTCTCTGTTGCCTCAAACGTGCACCTAAATTCTTCCGCTTACGGTGTGGCAGCAAACAATGACATGCATAACAGGGATCGATGAGTTTTGGCATGTTTTGTTTTTAATTTACGGTATGAACTTTTGTATTTTTTTTTGCACAAATGCTTTAGTAAAGGTCCGATGTGTTCCTAAAATATTACTTTATTCTAATTCTAATGCTGACTATTTTTCTAAAAAAAAAAATAAAAAAAACTTTTGCTTTCAGTTTGGTTGTTTTACTGAAACTGTTGCACCTATCCCTGTTTTTCCCTGGCAAACAGATATCAAAAATAATTATTCAATAATTGAAAATAATTATTTTAATTATGAGTATATATTTCTTACAACATAATACTTAATAACAATCACTTCACATATAATAATAATATTAAGAAGAAGAAGAAGAAGAAGAAAAATACAACTTTTTGCTAACTGACCCTGGACCACAAAACCAGTCATAAGGGTCAGTTTTCTGAAATTAAGATTTATACATCATCTGAAAGCTGAATAAATAGCTTTCCACTGATGTATGGTTTATAGGATAGGCCAAGATACAACTATTTGAAAATCTGGAATCTAAGGGTGCAAAAAAATCAAAATACTGAGAAAATCGCCTTTAAAGTTGTCCAAATAAAGTTCTTAGCAATGCATATTACTAGTCCAAAATTAAGTTTTGATATATTTACGGTAGGAAATGTACAACATATCTTCATGGAACATGATCTTTACTTAATATCCTAATGATTTTTGGCATAAAAGAAAAACGGATCATTTTAACCCGTATGGGTGGGTTCAGGGTCACGTATTATTTGTTTTAAATTAAATTTGGTAAATAAAAATAATAATCAAAGTATCCTACAATAGGTGTGTCAAAGCGGCGATTATTGCTGTTGACTTTTAAACGCTGCCATTTGCTGATCCAGTCAATTTTGACTGAGTTTCGCAAAAAGGAGAGTGTGGGTTTTAGATTGTTGAGTTGCTTTTCTTGGATCCTCTTTTTTTTCAATCTCAGGAAACAAGATTTAAACATGAAGTTGTCAGTTACAACCATCATAGTAATGCTGAAAACCATTCATCTTTTCAGATGTTATGTTGCAAACACAACAGTCGTCACTTAAAAAGTCTTAACTGTTACATTTTGCAGTACGTCTTGCTTGGTCGTATAGGAAAACTAAAATGGCCACATGAAGACGTCCTGATGTTTGACCTCAATGTTCTTTGCAGAACAAATTCTAATATTAATTTTCTAAACATTCACTCCAGACAGTGGTCGAATACAGATTTCACAACCCATATAGTAGAGACGAATACAGATTTCACAACTCATATAGTACACCATCAAACGTTTGTGCTTAATGTGCTAGATGTTTGTAGATGTATGGCACCCTGTGCAATAAGTATGTAGAGAGCAAGAAAAAAAGATTTTACCTGCAAAAGACACATGTGAGGCCAAGAACAATAGAGTGATTGTCCTGCTCATTTCCATTACATTCCTTGAAATGTTGAAGTTTCTGTGGATTCCTGTTGCTTGGTCTGTGATGTGCAACAGTTTTTAGCCTTTCTGTTTTGATTGCTTCTACTCTGTCAGTCTTTTACCTAACAGGAAGTGGCCCTAGCCCTAGGTTTTCTGTTCTAGTGAATGACAACCACTGCCTCCACCAAAGAGTCTCTTGTCCTCTCATCTCAAAAAAGTCTCACCAGCATTTCCTGTATATTTTTAGACCATCTTCACGCTAACAGTTAGGTGTCTTTCATCAGTATTGCAGGTTACTTCACTGTCACTGTCTGCTGAGTTTGATTTTTCCATTTTAACAGCATTGGGTTGATGTATTTATAACAAATCTGAATTAATTTTTCTTCCCCTGCAGGAAATCAAACACAATAGAAATATATTTTTTCTAGCAGTTTAGAAAAAAAATCAAATAAAATCAGGTAACATCTTCAGAACAGAGATTTGTTTTTTTAATTAATAATAGTGTTGTTTCTGTCCTTCTATTTTAATTGAAAATGCATTGCAACTTGCAGTTCACAAGCTAGTTTGTGCATGTTGTGCCCCCTGCTGTTTTGCATTTGACATTGGTGTGGTTTTGTATGTTTTTAAACACTTGTACAAGACTAGTTAAGCTGGCTTGAGAAAGCCAGCTAACTGATCCACTATTTAATTTTCTTCTTCTTTTCTGAGACTAAATTTTAAAATGTATCTCCTCCTAGATTTTTTCAAGCTACAACCATCAAACTTCACACTGGTCTGACTCGGATTGCTACATCTTTTCTAACTGATTCGGCTTATGGTTTTTATAAACCAGACCACCCAAAAAATCCCATAGACTTTCATTCAGGGGGTGAAACCTACTTGTGGTGTATTTAGCAAAGCTCAACAACTCCCTACTTTTTTGCTAAATCAGCTGGTTTTAGCTGGGGCTTTAGCTGTTTGTTTTTTTTGTTTGTTTGTTTTTTGTTAAATCGGCGGGTTTTAACCGGTTCTTTACTGAATCAGCTGATTTTAAGCTGTAACTTTTCATTTATGTTAGCAACATGCTAAATCGGGTTAAAACATGCTAATAACATGCTAAGCTGTGTCCGAAATCGTTCACTCATTCACTAATCCCTATATAGTGTATGGCAGTTAAGTGGACTATATCAGAAGGAATCTAATTTAATATAACTATAAAATAAATATAAAACATTGTACACTAATCTACACTATTTTAATGTTGTTGTGGGCAGTGTTGGGAATGTTACTTTGAAAAGTAATTAGTTATAGTTACTAGTTACTTCTCACAAATAGTAACTGAGTTAGTAACAGAGTTACATCATTATAAAAGTAACTAATTACCAGGGAAAGTAACTATTGTGTTGCTTTTAAAATAAATAAATAAATAAATATATTAAATAACTTGGATGACCCCAATATTAAATATGGTAAATGAATGAAATTTTAATGAAATTAATTACATTTTTAGTTTACTCACCAGACTAATATTAAATATCTGATATAATATTATAATTATAATTAGCATTCAACTTTAGCCATTAGAACTTTAATTAGAATAACCATGTATGAATGCATGTTTGTCATGTTGACTGAACTTAGGACTGGTGGTGATATTGTTTGTAATTTAGTGTTTCTATGAACGTCTTGTTACTACCACGAATTCTACTATTAATAACAATATTAAACACACTAAGGTTTAATGAGGTTTAGTGTGCCTTCACACTAGAGTTTACAGCTGGTCAAATACAGGTACGCTGCGCATCCATTCAGATGAACTGAAAAATAAAATTATAATAATATTATAATAAATGATAGTAACGCCGTATTTTATTGGCAATTCGTTTGATTACTCGTTACTGAAAAAATAACGCCGTTAGTAACGCCGTTATTCCCATCACTGATTATTAATTTGTTTTATAATGCTTATATGTTAATAATAATAATTAAATATTATTAAAATATTTTCAGCAAAAATAAATACACATTAACACGTTCATATGTATTTATTGTTTGTAGTATCTTGAAATTCTCGAGAGGGTGCTTGCTGCAGAGCCAGATGGGAGGAGCTGGAACTCCAGCTCCCCCTTGCTGGAGATAATGGGTGGAGATAGACACCTAACCACATCCTAACCCTACCCCTTACCCTATAACCCTAACTCCACCCATTAGTTAACACAGAGGTGGAGCTGGACCTCCAGAGAGGGGGAGCTGTGGAGGCCATTAGGCTCTGCAGTGCAAGTATACCCGACTGCAGCCTGCAGAACGGGGCGGGGCTGCACGTGGGGCGGGGCTACACGCATCGCCCCGCCCACAAATGCTTTCATTGGCTAATGAGATGTAATGACGTAGTCAACTCCGTAAACAGGAAATGCGGTTACGAGCATAGTTCGAGCTACAATTCATTCGTGATATTAAATATGTTACATATAAATATTAAACAATATATTATAAATTTGTTAATTATCTACATGTAATATTAATAAATGGTTCAGTTGGCTAATAATAGAATATCATTCGTGATATTAACTTACATACAAAAATAAACAATATATTATGAATTCGTTAATTATCTACACGTAATATTAATCTATACCAAACATAATACATTATGTTTTCATTCATTATTTTGGGCAGAATTTCATTATTATTTCTAAGCGAGCATCCACTTCCTGCTTTCGACCTGTCATATCTTTGTGCATTAAGAACTGTATATCGCAATGATTAATGTTTATTTGCAAATTTAAATTATTTATGGGTTTTTATTTTTATTTACGCATGTACTTGTATTTAATGTATTTTGTTTTGTCACCAACTCAACACTTAAAGTTTCTTTGAAAATGTTGTCTTAGAATTATGAATTGATAAAGTGCCATTTTTATAAGAACTACATGACAGCTATTGCTTTGTTCTGATAACAAAACCTTTCACAATAAATTATGTGTACATATAGAAATAAAATATAGAGATTACCTCATGTTAAAGAAAGTTGGAAGTCCAAAAGCGTTGGACTAAACAATATATGAAGAGGAATAAACTCAAAGAACATGAAGATAATGCAGTTTGAGTATTTCATTTTATTGGTCATACAAAACAGCAGTTTAACATCACTGTTTTATTAGCAGAGGCCCACCTGTTGTGTCTTCCATTGTTACCACATACATTTAACATGTAATAATACACACACACACACACAGTCTGGTTTATTATCCTTGTGGGGACTCTCCATAGGTGCAATGGTTTTTATACTCTCCACACTGTATTTTCTATCCCCTTACCCTAACCCTACCCCTAAACCTAACCCTTACAGAAAACTTTCTGCATTTTTACTTTCTCAAAAAAACTCATTCTGTATGATTTATAAGCTTTTGTACCCATGGGGACCTCAATTTAGGTCCCCACGGTGACACTAGTCCCCATGAGTCTGTGTGTATTCAGGTTTAGGTCCCCACAAGGATATAAAAACAAGTCCACACACACACACACACAAGTTCCCTCCAGGATAAAAAACAAGACCAACACACACAAACCTTTTGGGTTAACATTGATTCTCCCTTCTACTACGTTCCACAGGCATTCTAGCACTGGCACATAAAACAGGAGTCCATATCCTCTATACTGTCATAGAATCCTCTCAACCAGCCACGCCTCCCATTACCATAAAACCCAGAGTAGGATTTGAACAACATTTTGCATTTGCTGCACTCTCTGATGTCAAAGGGCACCCGCAATTCAGCCTTGGATAATGCATTCCAGTTCTCCCAGTTCACAACACCTGTAGCCAAACACACACACACGAGGGCAGTCTTATTTTAACTACTTCACATCTCCTTATACAATCGCTCATTAGCGACATAATGAACGCAATGTTGTGATCAAACATTACAACTAATCAAATAAGACAAAACTCGTAGCTCAACTACTCACCAACGCAGCGACAAACGAGTGGAAATAAAATCCTGCTGAGGGCGTTGACGTCATTAACCAATGATATAATTTGTGGGCGGGGCGACACATGTAGCCCTGCCCCACATGCAGCTCCACCCCGTTCTGCAGGCTGCAGCCAGGACCTTCTCCTGCAGTGAGCAGTACTTGAAATTCTCCCATACAGCGTTTTGATAGAAGATGCAATGGTCATAGAGCGACCGTTAATTTTTACATCAGAATGAAAACGCTACCAACGAACATTTTTAAATATCACCAAATTATCATCATTTTTGTAAATTAACAAAGATGCCACTTTAGTAAATTAGTAAAATATTAACCTCAGTTAAAGCCTACGCTATATATTTAAATATAAATAATGCATGAAATAAACGTTAAAGCAGAAATAAGAAAGATGTAAACGGCATCGCATTTAAACTCGCTCTCTTCTCGAGCTCGTCGGTTCTCCGCATTGGATTGTGGTATATAGTGCTTCAGCGAGTGTACATCGGTTGTACACTCGAAATCAGAATGCATTGTGGGTAAAAAGTAGTGAATGAATGTAGGGAATGAAGTCTTTCAATCAGAATTCGGACAGCACTACAAAATGGCTGACGCCCGATAGTGCGCTAGTGGATAGTGAGCGGTTTCGGACACAGCTAAAGTCATACTAGAATCATGCTAGCAACATACTTATCATGGTACCAACATGATAATCATGTTACAAATCTGCTGACAACATGCTAATCATGCTAAAAATGTTTTAGCAACATGCTATCAACATGCTTACCACATTAAAACATGCTTATAACATGTTAACAAGATGCTAAACATGTCATGTTAGCATTACCTAGTGAAATGCTAAGGTATGCTAATTGCATGCTAATATCATGCTAATGACACGCTAGCTGTATTAAGTGTAGCATTAAATGATAAGTGTAGCGCAAAGATGAACATTAGAATCTTGTTAAAAATACTAGCATGATGCTAGCAACATGGTAATTGTGTTAAAAACACGCTAGCAACATGATATTCATGCTATAATGATATGCTACAAAAGCAAACATGCTAAATAAAAATGTTAACAACATACTAATCATGATAAAAACATACTAGCAACATGTTAAACATGCTAAAATCATGATAGCAATGTGTTACAAACATGCTAATCATGCTAACAACATTCTAATCATGCTAAAACATGCTGATTATGTTAAAACATGTTTGCAACATGCTAACAAAATGTTAATAATGCTAAAAACGTTAACAAATTTTAAGTGTTTTTAAGTGTTTAAGTGTTAATGTGCTTAATCATACTAGCAACATGTATTTTTTTTTTTAGCAAGGGTCCAGCTAATAGAAACATTCTTAGAACTTTGGCTAACATTTTGGCAAGGATCCCTCAAAGTTATGAATGAACATTCTTACAGTAACATTAAAAGAATGTTTGTTCGAAGTTATGTGGTCACTGATAATGTTTTCAAAATGTTAGCACAAAAACATTTGTACATTGTTCATAGAATTTTATTTTCTAAAATATTTTCTTTCGATGTTCATCAACTTTTTTAGATGTTACAACTTTAGAAAGTATAGAGACCATTAAAAAGTAACATTTACATAATGTTTGCAGAATCATCTAATAGGATGCTTCATTAATGCTTGCATAACCAAGACGAAAAGTTTTTAAAACATTAAAAAAAAATGGACGTTTTGAATGTCCAAAGAAAATTCAGAAATAATGTATTGTGTGTAATGAGAAATTTACCACAACATTTTTAGAACATATTTGTGATTCTATGAACGGTATCCTTTTTCCTGGGTAATAGTGTTGAAAATGTTAAGTAGCTTCAAAGTGTTTCAAATCTCTATCATATGTCTATACAGAAACTAATTTTCCAAAATAAATTTACCTTGAGAAATATTAACTGGAGTAAAAGTTTGACAACCTAGCTCCAGTCTCCCTCATAATTAGATTAATATTGATTTCATCAGATTATCATATCATACTATTGCAAGCAACATAAAAGGGTAAAAGGTCAGGTATCACGCTTCTGTGATGGCATTCTGGAATGCTCCTAAAATCTTTAGCCTCCTTGTAAATTGTCTCTGTAATGTGACACTTAGGAGCATCTAAGTCACATGTATCCTCATTCTATTGCTCTTTACATCATTTACTTACATCACTTACCTGTAATTATGTGTAAAAAGTTGTTTCTATGGCCTGTTTGAGTTATTAAATCACACAATTAAATGCTTTAAGTAAATACTAGACCACAGATGGCTATAGTACAGTGCATTTTACGATTATTGAAATCATTTTATGACTCACTGACAATCCAAGAACTAAAAACACTTTCACAACACTTATAGAAATACTAGCTTCCATGACTGAAATGTGACAAATCATGAAATGTCGTGCGTAAGGGGTTGGAGGGCATATAAAAGTAATTTTTAATATTAATTTATTATCGATATGGATCGCAGCACTCCATGGTACAGTGTGTTTTAATTGCTCTAAAACAATAAATAAAAATGCATTTAAAACAAACAACACGAATAACATACGCATGCGCATTGGTGCTGTTGCGTGATGCTAGCAGTCGCTCACATGACGGTGGTGTTTCCTGCTGCGGTTACGAGAAACTAAACAAATCTGATCTAGTTAGTTTATCAGATGTAGATTTGGCACAGCAGCAGTTCAAACAGGTCGTATACATCTGCATCATAACGACAGTTATCTGAAGAGTCCGTTTGAAGACGCATATTGCACAGTCTGGTGTAATCTGTTTTTGTATCCAGTGTGTTTTGATTCACTTTGGCAAGAAATATGATCCCCATCATCCGCAAACAAAACATGCCCTCCGGAGCAATTTTTAGCCTGCTGTTAGGTAAGTTTGATTTCAGTATAGCGTATGTTGGGCTGTTTGTTCTGGTTATATTTTGGTTAATTAATATAATAATAAGAAGAAATAATAATAAGAAACGGTTCAATCCACATATTTAAGGATGCTGTAGTGTTTTCTTGTTTAATTTAAATGTTTCAATTTAATGTTTCTTTCCTGTGTCTTTTTTAAATGGCAATGTTTATTCCTGCAAAACCATGGCCTACGTCTGCTGTGTAGAAAAGCTGTTTCCCATTGGGAAGGGAACATTTTTGCACATTCATAGATTTAAAAAAAAAAAATGGCTTGGTGAAGCAGCAGTTAGTAAACAAACACAATGCATCCATGTCAGTAGGTGTCAGTATAAAGTCTAAAACCACTTAATAATTAATAAGCATAGTGTAGCAAAAACTTCCTTAGTTCACCTTTAAAGGAGAAGTTCACTTCCAGAATGAAAATTACCTGATTATTTACTAACCCCCATGTGATCCAGGATTTTTCTTCATATAGTGAACTTCAATGGTGGCCTCCGGTTAAAGGTCCAAATTGCAGTTTAAAAGCAACTTCAAAGGGCTATACTCAATCCCAGATGAGGAATAAGGGTCTTAACTACTTAAACGATTTGTCATTTTCTTAAAAAAATACAAATTTGTATACTTTTTAACCACAAATGCTCATCTTGCACTAGCTCTGCGATACATGTCCATAGCTGCGTTTCCATTACCCTTCAAATTGAGCAAATTGAAAAAATGCGCAATAGAAACACGTCAGTTTCGCTAAAACTCTCATATATCGCAAAAAAGTTTTTACGCTCACATGAGGTGGTTTTTTCAGGCAATTCGAAAAACTCCAATGGAAACAGCTTTTTCGTATTTACAGGTCCCATTGTGTACACAAGTCACATGATCATTCTTTAATCTACTATAACCTCAAAAAAAAACACCTCATATGTGGCATCTCACACAAGCATTGACTACACAATCCTTGCTATTAAAGCTTGGATAACCCCTTATTTACACTGCACAAGTCTATGAAGCTGATCGGAGCTACTCTAGTCAATGTTTGTGTTTATACCGGGCGAGCCACGGCTCGTTTCAGAAGTGTCCCGGTACCGTCTCTCAACACTGCTTCTGTATAGATAGTGCGGTGGCTGCGACACATGTGTAAACCTACCAACATCCATCGGCATAGCTTACAACGAGAGGAAAAAAATACGATTTAATTGCATAACGTCGGATAAATGGAAACGCTGTCATTTCGCAACAGTTTTTTATTGACGTTTATAAAACAGCATAAATGTTTTGTGCAAATCTGTAATGTAAACGCACCTCATGACTTCACGCATTACATAATCATGTTGGAAAGGTCATGCATGGTTAGTTCTTCATCTGTGTACTTTGGTTTAAAGAGGTAGGGTAGGGCGAAAAACTCAATCTCATTTTCTCCTCCAACTTCAAAATCGTCCAACATCGTTGTTTTAACTTTTTGTAAAGGGCGTTTGACCTTCTTTGCATGTTTGCTTTTGTAAATACTGGGTTGGTACTTCCACCTACGCTATGCGTGCATTATTAGTAATGTGTGAGGTCAAGCTAGTGCAAGATGAGCATTTGTGACAGATCGTTTCACTTGATAAGACCCTTATTCCTCAGCCGGGATCACGTAGAACACTTTTAAGCTGCTTTGAAACTGCAGTTTGGACCTTCAAGCCGTTGGCCATCATTAAAGTCCACAATATGGAGAAAAATCCTGGACTGCTTTCCTCAAAAACCTTAATCTCTTATCGACTGAAGAAAGAAAGAAAAAAAAGACATGAACATCTTGCATGACATGAGATTAAATTATCAGGAAATTTTCGTTATGGAAGTGAACTTCTCCTTAAACCCTAACTGGTA
Source organism: Labeo rohita (assembly GCF_022985175.1). NCBI lineage: Eukaryota > Metazoa > Chordata > Actinopteri > Cypriniformes > Cyprinidae > Labeo > Labeo rohita. Next base: position 23,338,519 of record NC_066877.1, read on the forward strand.
CTATAACTAATCTAAAGCCTTTTTAAAAAAAAAATACTGTTGTTACCATTACAGCTCTCACTATACATCAAACTTTGACTGCTGATGTTCCGCCCACTGTGGTCGCCCCTGAAACCAGCTCTCCTCCGGTCTCTCCTGCAACCCCTGGACCCCCTGAGCGAGGCAGCTACAATGTCACCAATGCCACTGACGCTGTCTGTCTCTTGGCACGGATGGGATTGCAACTCAACATTAGCTTTATTTCGAGCTCTGGTGGCAAGGTACTTTCACAAATAACTTTCACTTTCATTGGACAAGTGTGGCTTGAAATATTCTGCTAAATATCTCCTTTTCCGTTCGGTGGGTAAACAGACAAACTTATTTTAAATGACATGAGCTTGAGTAGACAATCACAGATTTTTTTTTTTATTATTATTAAATGTACCTTTAATTTTCCAGTCTTAGCTTGTTATACATCTGAGATAACACAGAAAAAGGATAAATACCAGTTATATTGCCACTGTTAACAATTCTTGGGTTGTTTTGTAAATAAAAGGATTTGCTGGGATTAAGGGATTAGTATGACCATTCCAAGTAATTCAGAATAATGAAGGTTTAATCCTCATTTGTAAATGTAATCTAAATGTAAACATATCTTGCTTTTTAGACTGTCCAGGAGGTCTTGAACCTGCATCCAAACCTGGTTAAATCCTCTGGATCCTGCGATCCGGACAGTGCGACTCTCATACTCAATGAGGACAACATTACTCTAACTTTTAGTTTCTCTTTGGTAAGTTTTGAATCTCCTCCGTTATTTCCCCAAATGCCCTCTTAAATTATCCAGACCCTGTTGGTGTCCTTATAACATATGAAATATGCTTGTTTCCTTTTCAGAATTCCACATCAAACAAGTATCATCTTAGTGGGTTGGAGCTGTCAGCTGCATTGCCTGATATGCCTAGTAAGTTATTCTAGGCTACTAGAACTCATGGCTAGAAATAGTTTTATTTTTTAATTATCTGAAATTTTTTCTTTTTTTTTTGTATAGAGCGTCTTGTTTTCAGGAACACCACTCTGAATTACATGGTGGGAACCCTGGGCCACTCTTACATGTGTCAGAAGGAGACAACCTTGAGCGTTACACAAAATTTCTCTCTCAACACCTTCCAGCTTCAAGTGCAACCTTTCGGTGTCAATGGAGATTTTGGATCAGGTATTTTTGTCCCTTTTCTCTCTTTTATCTCTCAGTTTTGTCCTTTAATTCTTCATGGAATGTTCTGGGTTTAACACAATTTCAGTCATGCCCCTTTGCCAGCTGTGATGCCTGGTTACTGGTTTAAACTTGGCCCAGGTTATTAAAAGATTTTTGGGTCAGCACATCTTAATAGCTTCAACAATTGATTAGCAATTAAGTGTAGAGTACAATGAATTTAGGCCCAGATTATGCAGAGTTGTAATAGCTGCTAATGGTGGATATTTTGATGAATCGAAAATTCAAGTTTTTTTCCATGTATAAACTGTTTATATAATAAAATATATTTTTGTAGTTTGTGTTGTCCCTTATCAGTGCAAAATTATCACAAATTAAAAAGGATTCATGCCAATATTGTCCAAAACCCCACTTTTCTAGGGCTTTTCCGAACTTTTTTGGGGGGGGGGGGGGGGGAATTATACAAATGAATATTTTTATTTTAGCAGGAATGCTTTAAAGGGGTCATCGGATGCCCATTTTCCACAAGTTGATATGATTCTTTAGGGTCTTAATGAAAAGTCTATAATATACTTTGGTTAAAAATTCTGAATGGTAGTGTAAAACAACACCCTTTCTACCTTGCCAAAATCAGCTCTGAAAAATTCATCCTGTTCTGGTCGAGGTTGCATTAAATGTTAATGAGCTCTGCTCGCCCCGCCCCTCTCTTCTCTCTGTGGAGTGACAAGCCTTAGTAGTTTAAACTAATATTGCTTTAAAACACAAAACAGATGCATTTTTTGGCAGAATATCTGAGGTGGAACCTGTAAAGGCACAGCCCTATTCTGGAAAAGGGGTCGGGGAGCAGCAGCTCATTTGCATTTAAAGAGACATGCACAAAAACAGTCTTACCACTTCCACTCAAAATAGGCATTTTCAAAATGATATAATGAATGATCTGTGGGGTAGTTTGGTCTGAAACTTAACAGACACATTCTGGGAACACATGATACTTATATTACATCTTGTAAAAAGGAGCATAATAGCTCACCTTTAACTTTTTCTTATATATATATATATATATATGCCACCGTCTCCCCTTCTCTCCTCTCACCTCTTCTCTCTGCCTCTTGTTCTAGCTGAGGAGTGTGAGCTAGATGAGGACGACATGTTGATTCCCATTATTGTGGGTGCTGCACTGGCTGTTCTAGTGCTCATCGTGATCCTGGCCTACCTTATTGGCAGGAACAGAAGTCATGCGGGCTACCAGACCATCTAACCTCATTTCATCTTCAAGCCAGGATGTGTGGGCACCACTGATTTCTGCTCTCTTCTGGACTCAACAACACTACAACTGCAGCCGCCTAGTTTTTAAACTGCCCTGCCCTCTGCTGGTGTCTCACCCTGCCACCGCTCAGGTGGACCTGCGCTTCCTGGACTTTCTGTTGTATTATGTTAAACATAGTATAATTAATGCATACTTAAAAGGTGCAGGGCAAAAGCAAAGATGTGTTTGTGGCTGTAGGTCATTGCTAAGGTATTGTTTCCAGAAACCAGATTATGCTTATCTAGAGGAATGCCTGGTGTTTGTTGTCATTTAGGCTTAATCTGGATTAGAATGCATATGATCTGTTTGGTACCTCATATTCTTAAATTTAACCTTATTTATATAAATATGAGGGATTATAATGATGTTGTTACTGCTCAGTCTAAAAGGGACTACATATTTAACACTACATCCTGTCGTTTGTGATTTGTGAAGTTCTCATTTGGGGTTGAACACTACAAAACAGGTCTGCTTTTGAAATTCATTTGGAGAATAATAATTAATTTACTATTATTAACAAAGCCTTGCATAACAGCTTTGAGTCAGATGTTAATTAGGCACGGCGTTTTAATGTAGAGAAATTCTACATCTAGCATGGATTTTGCCAGATACAAATGATACAGATGAAATATCCACTTTCTAGAGTAGAATATCCTTCAGTATCTTTACATAGCTCTGTGTCCCCCTCATACTACGTATCAAAACTGTATAGCTTGCTTGCTTCCATTTAGCATTGTATTTGCACTCATTCAGAAATGTTCAAAGGGAAATTCTGCTAGAGTAAGGAAATATTATGGTTTTACACTACTGGATGGACAAAGGGTACAATTCACACTAACACAGAATGTTCTGAATAACTTGAAGTAGGTTTACACTATTATAGACCCAGGTCAATGGTTAACTGTTACAAACACAAGGAGTGCACTGAGTTAAACACGCTTTGTCATATGGTGGATGAATCTCTCTCCATTCTGATGCGCCTTCGTATGGATTGACTGTATAAATGGAGTTGTTGTGGATTTTGAAGTGTTGCCTTGATTGCTATGAAGTTCATGTTTTAAGGGAATGCAATTCTAAGTTTCTAAATAAAGTGAAAAATAAAAGACAAGAAAATGAGCTTGCTTGCTAAATATCTTTTAGTTAAAACATTTTATTTCATCAACAGTAAATGTGAACAGAAAACTGATTGTTATTAGTAACACAATTCAGTAGGTCAGCAAATTAAAAAAAAAAAAAAATCCCCTTAAAGGGACCGTTCACTTAAAAATGAAAATTCTGTCATTTACTCACCTTCAAAATATGTACTTTTGCGTTTTACAGAAAAGAAAATCATACAGGTTTTGAATAATATGCCTCCAGTAAATGTCAACATTTTTGAGGTTAAATACGGTTCAAAAGTTTGGTGTCACTAAATTATTTATTTATATCAGGGGTGTCAAACTCAGTTCCTGGAGGGCCACAGCCCTGCAGAGTTTTGTTCCAACCTTGCTCCATCACACTGCTGTTTTCAATTAAGCCTGAAGGACTTGATTAGTTGGATCAGGTGTGTTTAATTAGGGTTGCATCTAAAATCTGCAGGGCTGTGGCCCTCCAGGACTGGAGTTTGACACCCCTGATTTATATCAAATAAATTATTTTCTATTAATCAAAGAATATGTCTTACGGTATCCGCAAAATATTACTATTAAGCAACATAAATGTTTTCAACATAAAAAATGTTGTTCACCAAATCAGCATATTAAAATGAATTCTGAAGGATCATGTAACACTGAAGACTGGAGAAATGTACATCTTTAAACATTTCAATATAAATAGAAAACAGTTATTTTAAATTGTAAACGACACTTAATATTACTGTTTCGCTGTATTTTTGGTCAAATAAATGCAGGCTTCGTAAGCAAGAGACTTCTTTCAAAAACATTAAAAAATCTTACTAACCCCAGACTTTTGAATGGTAGTATAACCCTGTCATTTTAAAAAATATATATATCATACAAATACTAACATACACTACCAGTCAAAAGGTTTTGAACAGTAATTTGGTTTGATCCAAAGTACAGCAAAAACAGTAACATTTTGAAATATTTTACTATGTAAAATAACTCTTTTCTATTTGAATATATTTTAAAATGTAATTTATTCTTGTGATTTCAAAGTTGAATTTTTAGCATCATTACTCCAGTCTTCAGTGTCACATGACTCTACAGAAATCATTCTAATATTCTGATTTGCTGTTCAAGAAACACTTTATATTATTATTATCAATATTTAAAACAGTTGAGTACATTTTTCAGGAGTCTTTGATGAATAGAAAGATCCAAATATCAGCATTTATCTGAAATAAAAATCTTTTGTAACATTATACACTACACCATTCAAAAGCTTTTTATTTAAAAAAAAAACAAAACATTTTTTTTTTAAAAAATTATAGAAATTGATTATTTAACAAAGATGCTTTAAATTGATCAAAAGTGATGATAAAGACATTTATAATGTTACAATGTTCTATTTCAGATAAATACTGTTTTTCTAAGAAAGAAAGAAATTCTACTCTAAGAAATAAAAAAGAAATAAATTCTACTTCTAATAATAATAATAATTTTTTTGAGCAGCAAATCAGCATATTACAAATTTCTGAAAGATCATGTGACAAAAATTCAGCTTTGAAATCACAAGAATAAATTACATTTTAAAATATATTCAAATAGAAAGCAGTTATTTTAAATAGTAAAATATTTCAAATTATTAATGTTTTTGCTGTACTTTGGATCAAATAAATGCAGGCTGGGTGAGCAGAAGAGACTTCTTTAAAAAAATCTTATTGTTCAAAAACTTTTAACTGGTAGTGTACAGTTAAGTTTTTTAAGTAAGTAATTAATTCTCATCTCTCATGCTGTCAGAACTGTATGTCCATGTTCACCATTTAGTCTGAAGGATTTAGTAGTTTTAGGCAGAAGTAATGCGATTCCTACACATCTTCCTGAGTTTAGTAATTGTTGCTGTAGAGAGGCCTCCTGGCTCCATAAAGATTTTCTGAAGGTAGATGACAAACACATATTCTTCAGAACAACACATCATTATAAAGAATTCTGCAAGTAGTTAGTGAATAAACAGCATCCACAGAATTTACCTGCATGAATGTATGGCAGTCCTCCACGTACTCCCCGTGAGTGATTTGTTTAAAGCGTTCACAGATTTCTGAGAGACTCTGTGCCTGTGAGATGAGGTTCTGATGGTGACGAATCAACGTCAAAGCCACACGGAACAAGATCTTGGATCCCTCGTAAAAAAGGCAGTCCCATATTCTCAACACTGTCTGAGAAAACACACGGCTATCAATCATTACATTCAATTTTGGAATTATAAACCCCACCTATGCTACATAAAACCAACTAATGATTTCAGAATTGTTGAATGACTACAAAACACTTTTTCTTTCTTTACAAAGTACATTTGAGTTAATCCTCACCTCTACAGGAAGTATGTCAACATATAGGCAGATGAACCAGCGCGAGACCACCAGGGTCCACATTACATCATGGCGATTCATGACCTGCCAGACAGCAGGAACCTTCATCCTGACAAGCTCTCCAAGCACCTCTTGATCCATTTTAAGCCCTAGCATTGTTGGTGTGTAATAGTCTAAAAAAGAAAATATATATATTTATATATACAGTCATGTGAAAAAGTTAGGACACCCTACTGAATTCCATGGTTTTCCGTATCAGGACATCATTAAAAAAAACTGGTCCTTGGCTGGTCTTAAAATTTGGAAATAAAACCTCAGATGAACCAGTTTGCTGGTCTGGAGACTTCAGGTGTGTGTTAACACAATGCCAAGGAGGTAAGACATCAGCAATCATCTTAGAGAAGCAATTGTTGCTGCCACCAATCTGAGAAGAGTAATACGGCCATTTCCAAACTATTTGAAGTTTATTCACAAGAAGACATTTCAAACAGACACCTCTCCTTCCAGAAGTGGACGTCCCAGAAAATTCACCCCAAGATCAGACCGTGTAAAGCTTAGAGAAATGACAGACAACCCAAGAACTACACCTCAGACTCTACAGGCCTCAGTTAACATGTTAAATGATAAAGTTCATTGTTCAAAATGGCATGTTTGGAAGGCTTGGCAGAAGAAAGCCTCTTCTTTCTAAAAAACAACATTGCAACACAGTTTAGGTCTGCAAAGTTGCATCTGGACAAAACACAAGTCTTCTAGAATAATATCCTTTGAACAGACAAGACCGAAGTGGAGATGTTTGGCCATAATGCACAGCGCCAAGTTTGGTGAAAACCTAAACAGCATATCAGCACAAACATCTCATACCAAAAGACAAGCATGCTGGAGGAGGGCTGATCATTTTGGGCTTGTTCTGTAGCCACAGGATTGGCCATAAACTCCTCTATACATAAAAGTATTCTAGATGCGAGGGCATCTGTCCGACATCTAAAGTTGGGCCAAAATTGGGTCATGCAACAGGACAATGATCCCAAGCACACCAGCAAATCTTCAACAGAATGGCTGAAAAGAAAAGAATCAAGGTGTTGCAATAGCCCAGTCAAAGTCCAGAACTCCTGACTCAAATGCTGTGGTGAGAGCTGTGCATAAGCAAATGCCTACAAACCTCAATAAACTGGAGCAACGTTAAAAAGAAGAGTGGTCCAAATTCCTCCAGAACAATGTGAGAGACTGATAAAGTCACACAGAAAATGAACGCTTCAAGTTATTGCTGCTAAAAGTGGATCTACGGGCAGTTGACTTATAGGGTGTCCTAACTTTGTCACACATGGCCTTTCCCTCTTGGCTGTATTTTTGTTAAATAAATAATGACACAGTGTGATACGTCATGTGATGATGTTTATCTGAGAATTTATTTTCCAAATTTTAAGACACTGCCAAGGACCAGATATTTTTTTTATTATGTCCTGATACGGAAAACCGTGAAATTCAATAGGGTGTCCTAACTTTTTCACATGACTGTGTGTATATATATATACACACATACATATGTACCACTGAAGATCATTCAATTACATTAACATTAACAATATTATCCCCGCCCACAAGATCTAGGTGATGTCATCTGGAAGAGAAAGTTGTTTCAAACTGTTTGAACAGTTTACATATGGACTAATGGAATGATTAACCTGCATGATGCTTTGAAGAACTCCTAGTTAGTGGGTAAAAGTGACCAACCTGGTAAGATCTTGCTAAGTAAAGCATCCATTAACCAGAATGACTTCTCCTCATCTTTGGTGATGATGAGGAGGTATCCAGCAATGAAGTTCATTCCCTAAAAAGGCAACAAGAGATACATTTCAGCAGCCTGCTGTTTTGAATGCAGACGGGTATAACAGGTTCATTATATTGACAGGGTAAACAACACAAAATTAGAGCAGTTTAAGAGTGTCGTAGTTCCTTTACTCTGTATAATTGACTGTTCTCGAATATATAAACAACAATAGTTTTAGATTCTCATCTACAGTAGGAACTTCAGTGGCCACGCGTGTAAAAGGGCATGTGTACATGACAGTATACCTGACAGTAACCAACATCCTTATTGTGGTGTCCATAAGCCAGAAGTACATTAAACAGGGCTTTCTGTAAACACGGCTGGGAGGAGGCACGGAACTGAATGTTGTCAGGAAAGGTTCTGTGCATATCTAAAAAAAAAAGAAGATTCTCAGAAATATTTTGTTGTCTATACATCCTGATTTAAAATCAGACACCAAAACATGGTTTCATGAATGGAGAAGTAACTTACCAGCACGTATAACCTCTTCTACTTTAGGGTCATGCTCAGCCTTTAATAGAGAATGATAGTAGCCTGGATTTCTCTCCAACTGGTCCTGAGCTCCACTAGCTGCCATCCAGACTTGAGTGCGATGTTCACACGGAACCCCCTTCCTCACATAACGCTTCACTGAAAACCCAATGACGATTTTAAAAAGTGAAAAAAATGTTTCTTCATCCTTTCTGTCAATTCAATAAAATAAAATAATAAAAAACAGCCTACCTTTGACATTTTTCTCCACTTTTACAGTGTCCTGTAAAAGTTTCGACCACTTCTTTGACCTTCTAGCGACAGCAGCTAAATGCTTTGACATTAGCTCCTCATAGGATTCATAGTTGAAATCTTCTGATCTCTCAAATCCATATTGGTCCACCCTACAGACACATTTAAAGACTTGAATACTGCTATAGAAAAATAACTTCACTTTAATACAAGCACCATATAATTATGAAGCTAAAATAAGACGAATTCATTATTATTTTCTTTAAATGACATTTTCTAATTATCTTTTACTTGTTAAAGAGTTCATATTACTGGCACTGACGCAAACATCACCTGACGCACAGGTGTTTTCGACTATCCCGTGGCACCGTTCCACTATCTATAATATAGCGATTTCTATATTTTAAGTAACATCACTTCATGTAAGTAATACAAAGGCACGTTCATACCTCTGGCAGTCGTTGCTGTCTGAACTGACGGAACATTCCGTGCTTTGATCATTAAAGTGATTCTCCATGTAGAGTTCAGCGCGTCTCTTCCATCTGACAATGTACTGAGCGCAGCTTTTTATATAAACTCCTCCCCTACATTGAAACCTGTCGAATGCACAGGTTATTCATTTGTGCCTTGCGTGTTACCTGTTTCTTTTTAAAGTGTGCATCTATAAGTAAGTCTATTATTTTAAGTCTACGTTTAGACCATTTCAAAATTTTGTTTTAATGTGTTAATATTGAAACTTATTTTATGCAGTTCTTTTGATCTACTGTAAACGTCCCAGCAGTTGATTGGATGGGCAAAGACCAACCCTAATGGAGATATTATATTACTTTTTAAAAATAAAAAATACCCTTATTCCTTTTTATTACTTATTTATTAAAATAATTTACCAATATTTCGTTTTACTTTTAACTACAGTAACCAGCCAGTATTGATTATGTATAATTACTATGAAATTGGATGCAAAATAACCCAAACATACCATTTGAAACATCTGACTAGGCGAAGCATTTCATCCATTATTTTATTTTTTTCTTTTTAGTTATAATATAGTTTCCAGGGGTCCTGTTTAGAATAAAAATAAATGAAAAGCACTTAAGTCGTTTGATTTGTTTGTAAAAAAAAAAATAATTTGCATACACTACCAGTCAAAAGTAAGGTTTTTAATGTTTTTTTTAAAGTCTCTTCTGCTCACCAAGCCTGCATTTATGTGATTCTATTTAAATATATATATATATAAAGCTAAATTTTCAGCATTATTACTCCAGTCGTGTCACATGATTCTTCAGAAATCATTCTAATATGCTGATTTGCTGTTCAAGAATTTGTTTTAATTATTATTATCAATATTTAAAACAGCTGCATATATTTTCAGGATTCTTTGATGAACAGAAAGATCCAAAGATCAGCATTTATCTGAAATAAGAAGCCTTTGTAACATTATATACTATATCATTCAAAAGCTTGAAGTTATTTACTTATCTATTTATTCTGGGGAATGAAATTCTAGAAATTAATACTTTTAGATTAATACTTCTTAAATAAATTAAGACATTTATAATGTTATTGTTAATTTCTATTTCAGATAAATGCTGTTCTTCTGAACTTTCTATTCATCAAAAAAAAAAAAAAAAATAAATACTACTCAGCGATTTTCAACATAATAATAATAATAAACGTTTTTTGAACAGCGAATCAGAATATTAGAATGACTTCTGAAGGATCATGTGACTGGTGTAATGATGCCATAAATTCAGCTTTAAAATCACAGGATTACATTTTAAAATAAATTCAAATAGAAAGCAGTTATTTTAAATAGTGAAAATATTTACAAAATGTACAGTTTTTGCTGTACTTTGGATTAAATAAATGCAGGTTTGATGAGCAGAAGAAACATAAAAAATCTTATTGTTCAAAAACTTTTGACTAGTAGTGTACATTTCATAAAACTAACAAACTTGTAAACTAGCTTCACTTTCCAATGCTTAAAATGTTAAAAGATACATATACATTCCAAACCGGATATTCTTTTTGGCCGTTTGCTTTGGCAAAATAAAAGTCAGTTACGCTCTCCCTTTTTCCAGCAGCTAATGTTACTTAAAATATTATTTGACTTCTTATATAGACAAAATGTGTTTTTAAATTAATGCAATATTTATGTACTGTGAAAGACACAAAACAGAAATAAAACTAAACCTAGTATTTTTTAAAATCACGTTTTTGGCTTTCAGACTTTTATTTTAAATAATCACTCCAGCGCCATTTAGGGAAAGAAGAGTTTTGTTTCCTGCTTCAGCTCCAGTGGGTGATGGCGGGGCTCCATCTCTCCACATCTTAGATGTTACAGACTCATTTCTTCTTTTCTCCATGGGTTGAAATCGTTTCCTCCGCATATAATAATTAAAACGAACGCGTAATAGTATTCTTTCAACCTAGTTTGCGGTAAACGCGAGTGGAAAGGCTCGGATCTGTTGCCGTACATCGCTCCCGTTGTATTTTAAAATGGCTCCAGTTCAAATCGGTTCGGACGGGCAGCTGGTCCCCGCCGGGGGTCCGACCTCAGCCCCACAGCCTCCTCCGGGAGCCCCGGCCACTCAAGGAGTTCGACTGAGCCTCCTGATCGAGTTTCTCCTGCAGCGAACCTACCATGAGATCACCCTACTGGCAGAGCTGTGAGTTCACGAGAGATCAGACCTGTTCTGCTTGTGTTGAATGGTCATTGGTCAGGCATGTTGAAATAAAGTTAGATCTAGTTAAGCAGTGGCTCATATGTTTCATTGACAAATGTTTTGCTTTGCAGATCACGTCAGATCATTTATTAATCTGGATTTTAGTTGGTAGGGATTATGTGGGGGTGTGTAAATTATGTGGGGACTCTTGCTGACCCATGTTTGACTTCTTACTTGCTCTGTTTATGTAGTTAACAATGTCAAATTTGCCATGGCAAGTAATACTTTAACATGAAGCTAGTTTTCTTTGAATGGGGCTTCAGTGATTACTCAAGTATTTTGTAATTGCTATAATTAGAGCATATATGGCAATGTTCTTGCACAAATGTCCTTTATGGATTTTTATGGATTTTTTTTATGTTTTCCAAGTCGTGTAGATGTAAGATGTAAAATGTTCTATGCTGTCATTTGATAATATTTAACCTTATTTGTATAATTTTCACAGACTTCCTCGAAAAACAGACATGGAAAGGTAAGAAACTGATATGAAGTTTCCTTTTATAATCACAAAAACATGAATGTAATATTGGTTAGCGCAGGGCTTTTCAAATAGGGGGCGCAAGGCAGAGAAAAATAAATGAATGCACAAATTTTTTTACTTAAATTATAATAAGAGAAATTAAAAAGAGAGTAAATTATTGTATGTGTGAATTAGTATGTAAGTAATAATAATAATGAAGTGTAGTGCTATAACAAGTAGAAAAAGATGTAACATTTTTCAAATAATATTTTAGACATATTTATAACATTAACAGAAATTAGGTGTTTATGCAAGAAACTATATAGATGCATTGTTAAGTCTTTGGCTTCTGAAGTATTCTAAAAGATGCTTATATGAGTGTAACTGATTAAACCCGTCTCTTACAGGAAAATTGAAATCGTTCAGTTTGCCAGTCGGACACGGCAGCTCTTTGTACGTCTGCTTGCTCTTGTGAAATGGGCAAGTAATGCTGGGAAGGTGGAGAAATGTGCGGTATGTGATTTATTTCCCGTCTCCAGCCTGAGTTGTTTTCATTCCTGTTGATGTAGTACTCATTCTTAGCTCTGATTGCAGATGATCTCATCATTTCTGGATCAGCAAGCATATTTATTTGTTGACACGGCTGATCGACTGGCATCACTGGCCAGGGACGCCTTGGTACATGCACGTTTGCCTAGTTTTGCCATTCCTTTTGCCATTGATGTACTGACCACGGGGTCTTATCCACGTTTGCCCACCTGTATCCGAGTGAGTAGTCAAACACAGTGTTCAGAAGCTTAAAATGGATGTTATAAATGAGAAAAAGACAGCAAAGGTGGTGTTTTTTTTTTTTTTTTTTTTTCAGGACAAAATTATTCCTCCTGACCCTATAACCAAAGCAGAGAAACAGACTACGTTAAATCAGCTGAATCAAATCTTGCGACACAGACTAGTCACCACTGATTTGCCCCCACAGCTGGCCAACTTAACTGTGGGTAAGTTCCAAGCTCCACACATCTACTGCGATAGACATATTTTGTGCCGTAATGAGTACGTTTCCAAACATTGTAATGCTACATTTTGGTGTTTTATTCTGATTATAAATGATCTTACTTGATTCTGTGATCTTTTTGCCTGTGAAGCTAATGGGCGAGTAAAGTTTCGAGTTGAAGGGGAATTTGAAGCGACACTGACAGTGATGGGGGATGATCCTGATATCCCCTGGAGACTTCTTAAACTAGAGATTCTAGTTGAAGACAAGGAAACTGGAGGTGAGATGTGCTCAATGTGTAATACTAAAAATGTCTCTGTATACTTTTTTTTTCTGGATGCTTTGATGAATAGAAAGAACAGCATTTACTTGAAACAAATCTTTTGTAACAGTGTAAAAGTTAGGGATGGACCGAAATTTCGGCTGCTGAAAAATATTGACCAAAAGAGAAATACGGCCCAAAAAATATGAGCTAAAAATATATTTAAAAAAAAAAAAAAAAAAAAAAAAAAAAGGTAGTTATATTAGATTCTGTTGCATAGAACTGAATAAATATATTATTATATTTAATATTATTGATATTATATATTTATTAATAATATTATATATTTAATTTTTTATCACATTTTGTGTTATTTTCATTAAAAGTGTGGTTATTTTATATTTTTTAAATTTTTTTAAGTTCAGTAACATAAAATTATTGGGTTAAAAAGATTAAAAGGTTTTTAAAAAGTCTTCCAAATTTTTTTGTTATTTAATACAGTAATAATAAATGGTTGTTACCAAGGGTTATGGTTTCAGTTTAGGCCAAGTGCATCTAGAATTTTCGGTTTCGGCCGAGAATTTTCATTCCTGTGCTAGTAAAAGTCTTTACCGTCACTTTTGATCAATTTAATGCATTCTTTCTGAATAACAACATTATTTCTTTAAAAAAAATTGAATGGGAGTGTATATTTTTAATTTATATTTGTAAAATGTATAAATAGTTATTAACAATAATAGATGTTTTAAAGTACTAATATTAAATATTTATATATCATTTATATAGATGGACGGGCATTGGTACACAGTATGCAAGTGAATTATATCCACGAGCTAGTGCAGTCCCGCCTGTTTGGAGATGACAAGCCTCTTCAGGACATGTACAACTGCCTCCGTATCCTTTCAGATCACGATTAAGATTGGTTTCTGTGTTTTAGTAGAACATTTGATTGCTTGCTCAATTAACAGGCCATGCTTGGGGTTAAAACCATATCTTTTGTTTAGCCAGCCCAGATATTTTGCAATACACTACCAGTCAATTTAGACACAACTACTCATTTTTATTATCAGTATTTTCCAGAATACTTTTTTTTAATAAGTCAAATCAGCAAAACTATGAAGTGAAAGTTTTGTTTTCGAAAATAAATGTAGTGACAAAAAGCAAACAAAACATAAATGTTTCCTTAATGAATGGTATTAGATTCATTTTGCCTGTCACTACAGCTGGAGGTGCTGCACTCCCAAACTCTGATGTTGATCAGAGAGCGGTGGGGTGATCTAGTGCAGGTGGAGCGCTACGTCCCTGCCAAGTGCCTCACGTTGTCTGTCTGGAAGTAGGTTTCAAAATTTGCCAATTTGCTATAGAGGTTTTATTAATATTTTCTCTTTGGTTTTACATCTCATGATTTTTGCCTTTTAGTCAACAGGTCCTGGGAAGAAAGACTGGCACTGCATCTGTGCACAAGGTCACCATCAGAATTGATGAGACGGATGGATCCAAGCCATTACAGATCTCCCATGAGCCTCCGCTCCCTGCCTGCGATTCCAGATTAATGGAAAGAGCCATGAAGGTGAGAACCATTGGTCCTTTTTTGATAATAACATGAATAGTTGCATAACAGTGATCATTGTATGGGCTTATCTTTGATGACAGTGCCATTCAAAAGTTTGGAGTCTGTGGAAAATTAATACTTTTATTCAACAAGGATGCATTAAACTGATAAATAGTGTCAGTAGACATTTGTAATGTTACAGAAGATTTCTATGTCAAATAAATGCTGTTCTTTGAACGTTTTTATTCTCTATTTTTATTAAAAATGCATCAAATTTTCCACCAAAATATTAAGCAGCACAACTCTATCAATACTGATAGTAATTAGAAATGTTTCTTGAGCACAAAACCAGCATATTAAAATGATTTCTGATGGATCATTTGACACTGAAGACTGGAGTAATGGCTTCTCACATAAGTAAAGCTTTTTTCAAAAACATTATAAAAAATCTTACCAACCCCAAACTTTTGAATGGTAGTGTATAATATATAACTGAGGATGAAAGCTTAAGTCTGTTTGTGGGCTGTTCTTTCAGATTGATCATCTCTCAGTTGAAAAGCTTTTGATCGATAGCGTACATGCCCGCTCACATCAGAAACTGCAGGAACTCAAAGCCATCCTAAAAAGTAGCAACCCTAGTGATAACTGTGAGTATTTTACACAACAAAGATCTTCACCATGCTTGTGCTTGCTGCGTTTTTATTTTTTTAGATGGAATATAATGATTTGCCTGCTGTTCTTGGTTACTAAACTGATTTACAATAATTAAGCAATAAATTGCAAGAGGCTGTTATATTGTGTAGGGAAGCAAATCTCAAAATAATACATTCTTATGCTGTTGTTATAAGTGAAATAATATTGTGCACA
This sequence comes from Labeo rohita, assembly GCF_022985175.1. Lineage (NCBI taxonomy): Eukaryota > Metazoa > Chordata > Actinopteri > Cypriniformes > Cyprinidae > Labeo > Labeo rohita. The sequence goes on from NC_066877.1 coordinate 23,353,892, forward strand.
TTTAAAATTCTAATTCATTTTATTGTTTTATGTTCTTTATTTTTATGTTTTTTTTTTTTTTCTTTGTCTAGAAAGCATTTTATATGCATTAAGATATTCACACACACATATATATATATATATATATATATATATATATAAAAAATATATATATAAAAATATTTTTTTATTTTTCAGCCTTCATAGAGACTGCACTGCCCACACTGGTCATACCAATACTGGAGCCCTGCGGCCGATCTGAGTGCCTCCACATATTTGTTGATTTACATTCGGGAATGTTTCAGCCAATGCTCTACGGAGTCGGTTAGCCACATATCCATTGGATTAGACCCACATTAGATCATTTGTTCAAATTAACTACTTAACCTGCCTTGCTTGTCTTTTTCCAGATCAGTCAATGTTGGACGACATTGAGAAGAGTATTAACGATGATATGAAGCGCATCATCACATGGTTACAACAGCTAAAGTAAGCAGTCAAACTACCTGTTCTTTTATTGCCATTTTATGTAAAAAAAAAAAAAAAAAAAACCTTCAAACCTAATAATAATGCTGTACATATAATCTAATAAATAATAGTAAATATAAAGTAAATAATATGAGGTGGACACACTACCCTAGGTACACTACACCAGAAGTTGGTGTGTTGACAGTGATGATGTATTCTGTTTTAAACAGATTCTGGTTGGGCGAGCAGAGATGTCGACAGTCTGTGAAACATCTTCCCACACTGTGCACAGACATTCTCCACCTATCTAACTTAACCACGCATCCTGTGGGCAACCTGTCAAAACATCGCCTCTTCATCAAACTCACCCGCCTACCACAATACTATATTGTAAATACTTTAATATTTCATGTATTATCTGACATATAAAGGCTTTTGTGTAGTTTAAACGGTTAATTATCTCTCATCTTTTTTAGGTGGTCGAGATGTTTGATGTGTCCAGCAATCTGACAGAGCTCCAGTATAAGTACTACTTCCTGTCTGTGAGTCAGATTGAGAGTGAGGATGGGCTGCCTTCTGCTCAGCTGCTACAGCAGTTTAAGCCCAACCTGGAGGAGCTTGTGCAGGACATTTCATCTGGACGAATGGCTCGTCCCGGGTCCAAGAGGAAGGTGGGATACTCAATAGAATATACTGAATTGAGTGTTTTAACATTAATGTCTACCTATTTATTTTCTAAATGCGTGTTATTGGTGTTATTGTGATTGATTCATCCATGCATGCATTTAAATTAAAAATCAGAATTTCAAAAATGTAAATGTCATAACTCAGTCTTCTGTTGAAAAAACAGATATTTTCTTCTGTGCTGTTCAGCTTTTATTATTGTGTGCAATGAAGTCTTGTTGTGGTCACTCTATAGTTGTCAGGAGAGCAAAGTGCCATTGAACCGAAGAAACCCAAAAGGTCAGGAGAGATGTGTGCCTTCAATAAGGAGCTGGCCCACCTGGTGGCCATGTGTGACACCAACATGCCCCTCATCGGATTACGCTGTGAGGTACTGCAGTTGGTGAAAGCAGGGTTTCATTATCTGAAGCTATTCTTTGTTAATGTCACATTTTGTGTTTACTGAATGGTCTTTTATTTTTGCAGTTGTCCAGTATGGAGATTCCTCATCAAGGGGTTCAGGTTGAAGGAGATGGCTGTAGCCACGCCATACGTATTCTGAAGTAAGATTTATCTCTGGATGTCAGTTCAGCATCTCTGAAGTTAATAAACTAAAATGTATCGTGGTTTCCACAAAACATTAAACAGCACTTCTGTTTTAAATGTTGATAATAAGAGGAACTGTTTATTGAGCATCAGATATTAATGATTGTTAGAATGATTTCTGAAGGATCATGTGACACTGAAGACTGGAGTAGATTTTAACTTTGACATCTAAGGAATACATTTTATTTAAAAAAAATTAAAATGGATTACTTATTTATCAAAAGCATGCTGGCTTGATGAGGATAAGAGACCTCTTTCTAAAACATTTAAAAAAATCCTTCCAACCAAAACTTTCAATGAAAGTTTATTAATGTTTTCTTTCTCTCTTGTCTCAGAATTCCATATTGTAAGGGAGTAGGTGAGGAAACGAGAAAAGCTCTAGAGCGCTCCCTGCTGGACTGTACGTTCAGACTTCAAGGCCGAAATAATCGCACCTGGGTTGCAGAATTGGTTTTCTCCAGTTGTCCACTCAACAGCACAGCCAACAAAGAGCAAGGTAAACACAGTTAAGTGTCCCCTATCAGCTTTCCAAACAATAATGTATGCGTCTTTTACAATATTTTCTGTCTCTTACATTTCAGCTTCCACGCGGCATGTGTATCTGACTTACGAGAATCCGCTTTCGGAGCCGGTGGGTGGCAGGAAGGTGGTGGAGATGTTCTTGAACGACTGGAACAGCATTAGTCAGCTTTATGAATGTGTGCTGGAGTTCTCACGTGCTTTATCCGGTAGGTACCCATGGTACATTTGAAAAGTATTCAATTATTACGTCAATTTTAAATTCCAGCATAGGAATACATTCTATTTTAAAATACACTACCAGTTAAAACTACCAGATCACTACCAGATTTCTCTTCTGCTCACCAAGCCTGCATTTATTTTATGCAAAATACAGTAAAAGCACTAATATTGTGAAATATTTTTACTATTTAAAATAACTGCTTTTTATCTGAGTATTTTTTTAAAATGTAATTTATTCCTGTGATCAAAGCTAAGTTTTCAGCATCATTACTCCAGTCTTCAGTGTCACATGGTCCTTCAGAAATCATACTAATATGCTGATTTGCTGTTCAAGAAACATTTATTATTATTATCAATATTTAAAATGGTTTTTACATTTTACATACTATTAATTACTATTATTACTATTAATACTATTATTTAGCAAGATTGCTTTAAATTGATCAAAAGTGATGATAAAGGCGTTTGGAATGTTACAAAATGTTCCTATTTCATATAAATGCTGTCTGAACTTTCTACTCATCAAAGAAACCTGAAAAAAATCTACTCAGCTGTTTACATAATAATAATAATAGTAATAATAATAATAATAATAATAATAATAATAATAGTAAATTTGTTTGAGCAGCAAATCTGAAGGATTGTGAGACTGGAGTAATGAAGCTAAAAATTCAGCTATGAAATCACAGGAATAAATTACCTTTTAAAAATATTCAAATAGAGAACAGTTATTTTAAATAGTAAAAATGTAAAAATTTTACTGTTTCTTTCCGTACTTTGGTTCAAATAATTGCAGGATTGTTGAGCAGAAGAGACTTCTTTAAAAAACCTTACTGTTCAAATTTTTTTGACTGGTAATGTATATTAAAATATAGTTTTTAAATAACATGTTATTTTAATTTTTATTGTAATTTTTACAAATATTTTATATTATTACAGTCTACTGTGTTTTTATCAAATAAATGAGCATAAGTGACTTTCATTAACATTAAAAAAAATCTTACCAATACTTGGCTTATTATTAGTTTGAAGAACTTAAATTGCTTGTAATTAATAATTATTTATCTACATTTTCCAGAAATGCCCTCCTATTTGAGCCTTTTCTCAGAGATACGGTTGTACAATTATCGGAAGCTGGTTCTATGTTATGGCAGCACCAAAGGCAGCTCGGTAAAAACCTTTTCATCTTGTTAAAATGCAGATGTTAAAGGTCCTTAAGTTTAAATCAGACGTTTTTCATTTACTACAAGTTGAATCCTGTTTCTTTTAGGTGACGATACAGTGGAACTCAGTAACCCAGCGTTACCATCTTGCCCTAGGGACAGTGGGGCCCAATTCAGGCTGTAGCAACTGTCACAACATTATTCTCCACCAACTACAAGAGATGTTCAACAAGACACCCAATGTAGTACAACTTCTACAGGTATCTAGAGTCTTGACACTAGAAAACATCTAAAATTAACTAAAATTCAAGCAGTCACTGGTCGATGAACTGTTTTGTAGTTTTATTATTTGTATTCTGCAACGATTCGTCGATTCTTTTGAGTATTTGATTTTTAAAAAAATCATCGATTTCATTTTGCCTGTGTCGAGTAATTGCTAAATGGTGCATTTCATGGACGAGAATCCTTGAAGCTCATTTTTAGACCATTTTCCAAGGCTGCATGATATATTAAACCCATTTAAAAATCACAAAGCATAATGCTGTTGTGTATTCACAAACGCTATGATTCAATTAAATGAATATATGCGATGCAGGTTTAATATATGTGCTTTATCTACATGTGTATAGCAGTAAATGCTGCTCCGCAAACTGTTATTATTTACATGCGTGAAGCATCTCAAACTTTTCTTTACATAGGTCTGTTTTTATCATCACACAGAAAAATTATAATTATCTGATCAATTTAATCAGTCTAATAATCGGTTATCAAAATAATCAGTTGTTGCAGTCCTATTGTATTCATATTTACTATATTGTATATTTTAGGGCTCGATTTATCGGTCGATTATTCTGATGATTAATGGAATAATCTGATCATTTTTGTGGTAATAAAAATAGACCTAAGCAAACAATAGTTTAAAAATTCATTAAGATGCTTTATTAAGATTTTTAAATGGTTTAAATATTTCGTGCAGCCTTAGAAAATAGTCTAATAATGCTTTTTATGGATTCTTGTCAGTGGAATGCGGCACCTCCGGTATTTTGCCGATTAATCAACATGGACAAAATGTCAAGGATTTTTTTTTATAATCAAGAACTTGAATTAATCAACAATTTGTGACTTCTCTAGTATATTTATGTTTTAACATACTGTCAATGTTTTTAAAACCTAAAATTGTTAACTGACCAGTTTCGAGTGGATGTTGGCAATATATTGCTATTTGTAACTAGCTGCTGGAAGTATTCTCACATACTTTTCTGTTGTCAGGTCCTCTCAGACACTCAAGCTCCTCTAAATGCCATCAACAAGCTACCCACAGTGCCTATGCTGGGTCTCACCCAAAGGACCAATACAGCGTACCAGTGCTTCTCCATCCTGCCTCAGTCACCCACTCACATCCGTCTGGCCTTCCGCAACATGTACTGCATTGACATCTACTGCCGTAGCAGGGGTGTGGTGGCCATCCGTGATGGGGCCTATAGTCTTTTTGACAACACCAAAATAGTTGAAGGTTTCTACCCCGCCCCTGGACTGAAGGTGGGTAGAGCAAAAATATTAAAGGAGAAGTCCACTTCCAAAACAAAGATTCACATATAATGTACTCACCCCCTTGTCATCCAAGATGTTCATGCCTTTCTTTTTTCAGTCGTAAAGAAATTGTTGTTTGAGGTAAACATTTCAGCATATTTCTCCATATAATGGACTGATATGGTGCCCCGATTTTGAACTTCCAAAATGCAGTTTAAATGCGGCTTCAAATGATTCCAAATGCGGTTGTAAACCAAGAAGGAAGTGTCTTATCTAGCGTAATGATCGGTTATTTTCATAAAAATAATATTTATATACTTTTTAATGTCAAATGCTTGTCTTGTCTTACTCTGGACTGTTTTTTCTGGTTTGTGACAGTTAGGGTATGTCGAGAAGCTCCCATCTCATGTTTTCCCTCAATTTCAAAATCATCCTATATCACTGTTTTACTTTTTTTGTTAGGGGTGTTTGATCTTCTTTGCATGTTCACTTTGCAAACACTGGGTCGGTACTTCTGCAGCGATGTAGGATGATTTTTAAATGATTTTTGAAGTTGAGGGAGAAAATACAATTGGAGTTTTTCAACATACCCTAACTGTCTTGAGCCAGAATACACAGAGTTTAGGGAGAGCAAGACAAGACGAGCGTTTAAGATTAAAAAGTATTTAAATTGTATTTTTTAAAATGAAAATAACTGATCGTTTTGCTAGATAAGACACTTCTTCCTCGGCTGTGATCGTTTACATACGCATTTGGGATCATTTGAACTGCATTTTGAAGTTCAGACTCTGGGCACCATATCAGTCCATTATATGGAGAAAAATGCTGAAACGTTTTTCTCAAAAAACAAAATTTCTTTACGGCTGAACATGAACATCTTGGATGACAAGGGGGTGAGTATATTATATGTGAATCTTTGTTTTGGAAGTGGACTTCTCCTTTAAATATTAAATATTTTAAGTGGATAGTCACCCAGAAATGACAATTCTGTTGTTGTTCCAAAGTTGTACAATTTTTTTTTTTTTTTCTTCTGTGGAGCATAAAAGAAGATATTTTGAAGTATGTTGGTAACTAAACAATTTTGGTTCCCATTGACTTCCATTGTATGGACAAAAAATATGATGGAATCAATGGGAACCAAAACTGTTTGGTTACCAACATTCTTGGTTCCCACTGATTCCATCATATTTTTTTGTCCATACAATGGAAGTCAATGGGAACTAAAACTGTTACCAACATACTTCAAAATATCTTCTTTTATGTTCCACAGAAGAAAGTAAAGTTTGAAACAACATGAGGGTGTGTAAGTGATGACAGAAATTTATTTTTGTTTGCACTGTCCCTTTAACTCTTGCTGTAGGGGTTCGCATGGGCATAATTGTCACTTTTTCCATGATTTTCCACAGACGTTCTTGAACATGTTTGTGGATAGCAACCAAGACGCCCGCAGACGCTCGGTTAACGAGGACGACAACCCTCCCTCCCCAATAAGCATAGAAGACACCTTCATGCCCCTTACACAGACGCAACCTCCAGGCAGAGGGGTTTATCCACCCCTCACATCGCCCCCCAACCCGTACCACGTGCCTCCCTCACCGTCCATGATAACACAGTCTCCAGGTATATAAGTACTGTATGTGTCTCTATCATGCTGTCATTTTGCTGCCTGTGCCATCCTGGTCGTGTCACCATGGAGTCAGGGAAACAAATGAGAGGAAAGATCCTCATTGGTGTCCCACTCATTGCAAAAGCGTCCCACCAGCTCTTCTTGCCTGTTGGTATGCATGCTTGTATTGGTCAGTCTGTGTTTGACACCATCACCATGCAAGCTCATGAAGTAGCATGCCCACAGTCATACACGTGTCCACCCATCTCTGTTCGGGCTTTGCAGCTCCTTTCCCGCTTTAGCTGCAGCGTGTGTGAACAGGAGAGACAAGCTCTTATCAGATGTTGATGAGGCCACTTATTGGTTAATTGTGTGCAGGGAACATCCACGCAGCAAATTCCCCTAGCGGAGCTCTGCGGGCCCCTTCTCCTTTTGGGCCCACTCCTTCTCCCTCCTCTCTGGGCATTTCTATGGGGCAGACTTCCAACTTTGCTAGCCCACATGGTAAGTGCACGGGAGGCCTGGATCCAGGGCTTTGTTGATTGGCTTTTCTTTGTACCTCTGCGGTCCAGGGCTTTCAATCTTTGATGGGCTGGCGAAAGACATCTAATTTTTTGCTACCAATCGACTTTCCTCATAAAGGATGTAGTCAGCTTAAATGAGCACTTCTTGTATTATTTCTTGATTCATTTTGTTTCTTAGACTGGTGGGACTGGGAAAACAAAACATTGGTGTCCGAATCATATGCATGATTATATGCAAGAAAAAAAATCTAAGTAAAACTTGGTACTGTCATTTAGCCTGATTATTTTTTTTTATTGTTTTTTGTTTTGTTTTGTTTTATTTTAATTAATTAATCTATTTATTTTATTTTATTTTTAACTTCCATTCACAATTTTGGGGTTCTGTAAGAAATCACTTATGGTCACCAAGACTGCATTAATTAAATACATTTTTAAGATTTTTATTTCTGTGGTGGCAAAGCTGAATTTGCAGCTGCCATTACTCCAGATTCAGTGTCACGTGATCCTTCAGAAATCATGCTGATATTGCTGAAGAAAGAAAGTTGAAACCATGGTACTTTCCGTTGGTGGTGCATGGTATTTTTTTTTTTTTTTTTTTTTTTTTTTTTTAAGGATTTTCTGGTGAAAGAGAAAGTTCAAATGAACAACATTAATTGGAAATATTTTCATAACATAAATGTCTTTAAAATTATTCATTTGTTTAAAAAAAAACTTACTGATCCCAAACTTTTGAATGATAGTGTATTTTTGTACTGTGTTGTTAATTTATCTCACACGTCGACATATGTCATGATTCCGTACATTTCGATGCTTCAGAATATCATAATTGGTCTCCAGTTGAAATCATGTAAAAGTTAATCAGCGGGCATCAGTTTCAGTCTCTTTTTGCCTTGTTTTAATCACACTAAATCATCATTGTACTGTACTTAAAGGAAAAGTTCACCTCCAGAATTAAAATTTACTGATCATTTACTCACACCCATGTCATCAAAGGTGTTCATGTCTGTCTTTTAGTTAAAAAGAAATTTTTGAGGAAAGCATTCCAGGATTTTTTTTTTCTCCATATAGTGGACTTCAAAAGTGGCCATCAGATTGAAGGTCCATTGGTTGAAGGTGAAATTGCAGTTTCAGTGCAGCTTCAAAGGGCTCTATACGATCCCAGCCGAGGAATAAGGGTCTTATCTAGCAAAATGATCGGTCATTTCTAAGAAAAGTAAAAATTTATATACTTTATAACCGCAAATGCTCATCTTGACATCACACATTATGTAAACACGCATGCATAATGTAGGCGGAAGTACCGGCCCAGTGTTTACAAAGCGAATGTGCAAATAAAGTCAGTTGCCTTTTACAAAAAAAACGGTGAAACAACGATGTTGCATGATTTTGAAGTTGGAGAAAATTTTATTTTTTTATTTTTTTTTTTTTTGCCCTACCCTACCTTTTTAAACTGAATTAACTAGATGAAGAACTAACCGTGCATGACTTTTCCAACATGATTTTCCATTGCAAAGCTATTATGGTTAAAAAGTATCTACTTTTTTTTTTTTTTTTTTTTTTTTTTTAAGAAAATGACAAATTGTTTTGCTAGATAAGACCCTTATTCTTTGGCTGGGGTCGTGTAGAGTGGTTTGAAACTGCATTGAAACTTAGACCTTCTACCCGTTGGCCACCATTGAAGTCCACTAAATGGATAAAAATCATGGAATGTTTTCCTCAAAAAAACGTAATTTCTTTGCAACTGAAAAAAGAAAGACTTGAACATCTTGGACGACATGGGGGTGAGTATATTATCAGGAAATTTTTCAAAACATTATTACTGGCATGGACTAAAAACTGTGTACGTCGTTGGAAACTGACACTCCTTGAGATGGCGAGTTATGGTCCAAATGTGTATTATTTGTGTTGCAGGAACTCTTGACCCCAGTTCACCATACCCAATGGTGTCCGCCAGTCCAAGGGTTGGACCCTGGCCAGGTTCTCCGCAGGTCTCTGGACCCTCCCCTGGGGCACGAATCCCTGGCATGTCACCAGGAAACCCTTTGCACTCACCTATTCCAGACCCATCCCACTCCCCTCGAGCTGGTACCAGTAAGTCCAGAGACTCTGCAGACAGATCAGAACATGCAGTAATCATTGGAAAAATAAATCCTGAAACTTTTTGGAAGGTTATTCAATGACTGAATCAAAAACATTTAACAAGAACATGCTAAAATCAGTCATTTATTTATTATTTTATAAAAAAATTTCCTAGCTTATTTTTGTATATGACCTTGGACCACAAAACCAGTCATAAGTAGCATGGGTATGTTTGTAGCAATAGCCAAAAATACATTGTATGGGTCAAAATGATCAATTTTTATTTTGTGCCAGATCATTAAGATATTAAGTAAAGATCATGTCCCTTGAAGATATTTTACACATTTTGTACCGTAAATATATCAAAACTTAATTTTTGATTAGTAATATGCACTGCTAAGAAACTTAATTTGGACAACTTTAATTTTTTGTCACCCTCAGATTCTCAAATAGTATTCAAATAGTTATATCTCGGCCAAATATTGTTCTATGCTGACAAACCATACATCAATGGAAAATGTATTTATTCAGCTTTCAGATGGTGTATAAACTTTTACACTTTTAAACTGTAATTTATTCCTGTGATGGCAAGGCAGAAGCCATTTATCTATTCTTCAGTGTCACATGATTCTTCATTCTAACATACTGATTTGGTGCTCAAGAAACATTTTTCTTATCATATTGGAAGCAGTTGTGCTGCTTAATATTTTTGTGTAAACGGTGATAATTTTTTATAATTTTTTCTAGATTAATAGAGACTGCATTTATTTGCAATTTGAAGATTATAAATGTCTTTACGGTTACTTGTGACCAATTTAATGTCTCGTTGTTTAATACAACTACACATTTCTTTAAGAAAAAGTGCAGAAAATGATTTACATTTCACCTGACTTCCAGCAATAAGCAGTTTTTAAATTTGTTCACTCAATCACTGTGTGTGTTTGTGTGTGTATAGGTTCACAGGCAATGCCCCCACCCCGTAAACTGCCACAGCGGTCCTGGGCTGCTTCTATTCCCACCATCCTCACCCACAGCAAACTACATGTGCTGCTTCTGCCTTCACCTATGCCATGTCCGGTGCCAGGGCTGGCAGGCAGCTACCTGTGCTCACCTCTGGAGCGCTTCCTGGGCTCTGTCATCATGAGGCGGCACCTGCAGAGAATCATACAGTTAGAGCCCAATGTGAGTCAGAAACTGTTAACATGTTATAACCCGTCAGAGTGATGAGATTCTGCTTATACGCTGTATTTACATCACTCTTGATTACCTTCTTTTCACAGCTCACTATTGTGAACTCTAATGAACCGGGCGTCATCATGTTTAAAACTGAAGTGCTTAAATGTCGAGTGGCTCTCAACCCCAAAACCTACCAGACTCTGCAGCTGAAAGTCACACCAGAAAACACAGGACCCTGGTCACAGGAGGAGCTCCAGGTCCTGGAGAAGTTCTTTGAGACCAGGGTACGAAATAAACTCATTGCATCAACTCATTAACAATCATGAAGGTGAAATTGCCTCTTGTTCAGTTTGCATTTAAGAGGGTAGAGAGAATTGCAATGTGCCTGTTTAAATGCCCTGTTCAGCCTGATTTAACAACACTGTCTAAGGGATAGTTCACCCAGAAATGAAAATTGTCATGTTTTACTCACCCTCAAGCTATCCTAAGTGTATATGACTTTTTTTCTTTCAGACGAATGCAATTGGAGTTATAATAGAAAATGTCCTGGTTTTTCCAAGCTTTATAATGGCAGTGAATGGCTGTTGAGATTCAGTGGTCCAATAGAAGTCTATAAAGTGCATCCATTCATCTCCACATGGCTCCAGGGTGTTAATAAATGCCTTCTGGAGTGAATCGATGCGTTTAAGATTTATAAAGTTTTAACTATGGACATTTTTCTTACACAAACACATTGATTCGCTTTAGAAGAGCCAGGACGTTTTTAAATATAACTCTGATTGTATTTGTCTGAAGGAAGTACACCTAGGATGGCTTGTGGCTAGGATGGCTTAGGAATTTCCATTTTTGGGTGAAAAACCCTTTAAATGTCATGATTTGGGACTACTGTTTAAAACACAGTTGAAAACACTTATCTTTGCTATTTTGATAGTTGCAATTAGCTTTTTTTTTAATCTTTAAAGCAGATTAGTTCACTCAGTGGCCAGCTTGGCAATACCATCAAGCCAGGTATTCTGCGGTCATGCAAATGCAAGTCATTCTCTTTCACTTTCACTATAGGTTGCAGGACCACCCTTTAAATACAACACACTAAATGCCTTCACAAAGCTGTTGGGAGCTCCAACCAATATACTCAGAGACTGTGTCCGCATCATGAAACTGGAGTTGGTAAGCTTGTTCATGTTTATTCGATTTCTTTTTTTCTTTTTGGCCTTTTGCAAGTGTACACTATCTTTTAAAAGATTTTTAATTAACACTTTTCAATAAGGATACATTAATATGCTCAAAAGGGATAGCAAAGAGTTAAAATAAATGTTTTCTTTCTTTTTTTTTTTTTTTTTTAGATTTCAAAAATATTAATTAAAAATTCTATATATATTCTGGAATAATGTATAATTTAAAGGGATAGTTCACCCAAAATGTAAAAATTCTGTTCTTAATTGCTCACCTTCATGTCATTCCAAACCCATAAGACCTTCAACTTCAGGAACACAAATTAGGATATTTTTGATAAAGTAGTAACAGCATTGTTAAAGTCCATGTGACATCTGTGGTTCAACCTGAACTTTATGAAGCTATCAGAATACTGTTTGTGCACAAAGAAAACAAACATCATGACTTCATTCAACAATTTGGATTATTATGTCCTTACTACCTTTCTGAACAAAGGTCTTATGGGTTTGTTATGACATGAGGGTGAGTAATTAATGACAGAATTTTCATTTTTAGGTGAACTTTCCTTTAAAGCACTATATTGGCAAAATGAAATTATTTCTGAAGTGTCGTGTAACACTGCAGCCTGGAATAATGGCTCCTGAAAATGTAAAAAAAAAAAAAAAAAAAAAAAAAAAAATAGAATACAACATTATAATAAAAAACATATTTAAATTGCAAAACTCACTGGCCCATTGTTTTTCCTCTAGTTCCCAGACCAAGCGGCCCAGCTGAATTGGAATGTGCAGTTCTGTCTGACCATCCCACCCAGTGCTCCTCCCATTGCCCCACCAGGGACCATCGCTGTGGTGCTTAAGACCAAGATGCTCTTCTTTGTAAGTGCTTCAGCCACTCCTTTCTGGTTCGCAAGATTTTTAAGTCAAATTTGATCTCACCCTATGTGACCATGGTCATGTAGGGCCATTTTACGCACAGCAACTTGTGTTTGGTCTGTGGTTTGTTTGCTATGGATTCCTAACATGTATTAACTTGAAATGATGCTCTTTTACAGCTCCAGCTGACCCAGAGGCTACCAGTACCCCAGGAGCCCATCAGCATCATAGTGCCTATTGTGTACGACATGGCTACTGGACTGACCCAACAGGCTGATATCCCCCGCCAACACAGCTCTTCGGGAGCCGCGGCACTGATGGTCAGCTCCATCCTCAGGAGGTTCAATGAGCACCATCCACCACGACAAGGTTCACATCTGTTTTATTTAATATGAATTTTTACATTTTTACATTTCAATATTAATGCTATTAATGCTTTTTTTTATTTACAGGAGAGTGCACAATATTTGCAGCGGTTCATGAGCTCATGGCAAATCTCACGCTGAACGCTGGTGGACGGCCATAACTTGGTGTTTCTTAGGAAACTCCTCCAAACTGATCAGTAAATAAATTCAGCCCTAACTCAAGGGAAATTCAGGTTTTCCGCTGCAGCCAATGGACTCTTCTGCTGGTGTATTATATTGTCATAAAAGGGAGCAGAAATATGGAATTTTTTTTATTGTATTATGAAGCATGTAAATTAATAATTGTGACAAAAGCAGGGCTTCTTTTTTTTAAAATAGCTTGGCAAAGTTCTGCAAACGGATTTATTTTTTTTTCAGATGCACTTCTTAAGGAAATGATTGTGATAGAAAAAATGTTTAACTACAGCTGTATTTTTTTTATTTGAAACTTTGCAGAAAAATTCTTGTCTTTTTTTGTAATACAAGATATCAGTACTGTCTAAGTATTGATATTTTCTTTATCAGCACACTATTTAAATGTTTTTCTTTTTTTGATTGTATTACTTTGGTTTCTTAGTATACCTGTCACTTTAAATATGTGTGACAAACCTTCTAAATAAGCAGTGTTTTATTGTTATGAAATCATGGAAAAGGTCTAAGATTTTCTTTTTTTTTCTTTTTTTTGTCTGTGTTTATTACTATTTAATAAACATTGGAAATAGCTCCATCCTTCCATTAATAATTCCTTGTTTGTTTGATGATGTGAAATTAAATATATTTAGAGAACAAAATGAGAACAGTTTTCCTTCTCTGTTTGGCATGTAAAGAATAATTATTGTATATTTTAAAATTCAACATTTTTATTGGTCACACAGTTATATAGAGAGAATATAACAAGCAGTGAAATGTAAATCAAGTCTGCTTCTTAGATTATTTTTGTTCAATTAATTTGAAAGTATATAACAAAAAAATAGTAAAAATAAATTAATAAAACAAGATAAGAGTTTATAGGTCTGTATGGGTGTTTTCTTAGAACAGTAAAAAAAACATACAAAATTATGTTTTTAAATTTAAAATGTAAAATTGTATTTAAAATATATTTATATGATTATGATGGTCAATTGCATAAAGGTCCACCCACTGGGTGGTGAATTTTACAAGGTAATAACTAATTCTTAAGTAATAAAGGCATCATCTTTCAAGGGGTGCATGGAGCCTTAAAATGACAGAGTTATAAGGCTTTGAATTATAGTTGCGTAAAAAAGTATACACGATTAAATGGATTATAAAATTAAGATTATCACCTGTCGTACATCTGCATTTGTGACCCTGGAACACGAAACCAGTCGTAAGGGTAAATTTTTTGAAATTGAGATTTATGCAAAAGAATGAATAAATAAGCATTCCATTGATGTGTGGTTTGTTAGGACAGGACAATATTTGACCAAGATTCAACTACTTGAAAATCTGGAATCTAAGTGTGCAGAAAAAAAAGAAAAGAAAATCGCCAAATGTCCAAATGAAGTTCTTAGCAATGCATATTACTTAACAAAAATTAGGTTTTGATATATTTATGGTAGGATATTTACAAAATATCTTCATGGAGGATGATCTTTACTTAATATCCTAATGATTTTTGGCATATCATTTTGACCCAGACAATGTATTTTTGGCTATTGCTACAAATATACTTGTGCTCCTTATGACTGGTTTTGTGGTCCAGGGTCACATTTCACCTCAGAAATCCTCATCTAACAACTGTGATTGGTCCATCCTCAACAGCGCACAGAAAAGTAACGAACACCTCATGGCAATTCTGTATGGGCTGCATCACTATCTATTTGTAAACCTGCCTAAATAATATAACAATGAAACGTTAAAAGCAAATGTATTGAAAATGTAAAATGTGAAAGTTCAAATAAAAAAAAAATAATTGACTCACCGTACCTGACTAATTAGATTCTACGCCAGGGCCACGAAGCTCCGCCCACTCAGACGCTTGTGACTTAAAAAAATATCCATTCTACCCACTGTATTCTATTTCTATGGCAGGTAGTTCAATGCAGATTGAAAGAACACCGATACGTTTCGTGGTTTCTCGTCGTTTACCAGATTTGACCACGCCTTTTATTTACATCTCATGCCGCTGTGTGAATGAACACCATTAGAGAAGATGACCACTGAAAAACCCCTTTGCAATGAGAGTGACAAACGCCATTAATGGATGAGTAACCCAATAAATTCATTATTAATTATATGAATCTGTGTCACCGGTGGGATTATTACGGTGACAATGGCAGCTGTGAGTTTTACGGATCCGCTTTGCAAACCGTGTTCTTACAGTCCACATTTCAAAGGTAATGCGATCTCTTCAATAATAGTTGCATGACTGAATATAAACACATTCGTGTTTTATTTCTCAATTATTTCATATTTACAGTTGAGCTGTGCGTGAGGAAGCCCCTGATGCCCATCCACCTGAGCAGCGAGCAGGTGGCACTGGAGATGCTGTGTCTCTGCAGCCAGTTGGACCTACTGATCAGAGCTCAGGTCCATCAGGTGAGACACTTACACTGATACTCAGATCTGTGAACACTGAAAATACTCCTGTGTTTGTCTCATTCAAATATCTAATCTGAATTAGCAGTTTCAGGAGCAGCTTAAACAGGACACAAGTCCTGAAGGAGTCTGAGTGTTTTCAAAAACAAGGTAAGCTTAAGACAAATATACCATATATTAGCAAAATTGGTAATTGCTATCAAATGTAAGCACAACCTCTGTATTTGGTTCTGTTTATAGGAGCTGAGATAATATTTCAGATGAACCAGTGCCTTGAACATCTCAATGAGCCGTTGCTTCAGCTTGAGGTAGCTAATCACCAATTAATCATTCACTGTAAACCAGTTTTAATTTTTGGTGATGTGTTCGCGTTTATTTCCATTTCTTTAGGAGTATTTGGATGTTGTAGGATTGTCCAGTCTATTTCCTCGTGTGGAAGTTTATATGATACACGGCAGCCCTATTGACATGTTGGAAAGACCACCTTCAGATGGTGAGACCACAGAATAAATGGGGCGAATGGTAATTAGCTTGGAATAGGGTGTGGTAACATTCACCGCACATGTCGAGACACAACCTGGTTAACAATAAATAATAATACATTTAATCTGAATAGCACCTTTTTTCAAGAAATGCAGCTCAAAGTATTATGCAGTAACTACGAAGCATGCCACATGAAAACAAGTAAAAATGCCAAAATATAACAAATTAAAAATTACAGTTTTTGAACAGTAAGATTTTTAGAGTTTTTTAAATAAGTCTTATCTGCTCATCAAGCTTGCGTTCATTTGATCCAAAGTACAGAAAAAATATTTTTACTATTTAAAATAACTGCTTTCCATTTGAATATATTTTAAAATGTATTATTTATAATTATTATTTATTATTCATTTATTACTGTGAAACAATTATTATTATTATTATTATTATTATTATTAATATTTAAAACAGTTGAGTAATTTTTTTCAGGATTCTTTGATGAATAGAAAGATTAAAAAATCAGCATTTATCTAAAAATAAAAAGCTTTTGTAATATTATACACTATACCATTCAGAGCTTGGAGCCAGTATAATTTATTTATTTATTTTTTGGGTGTGGGAAAGAGATTATAGAAATTAATACCTTTATTTAGCAAGGATGCTTTAAATTGATCAAAAGTGATGATAAAGATATTTAAAATATTACAAAATTTCTTCTGAACTTTCTATTAATCAAAGAAACCTGAAAAAATTCTACTCAGCTGTTTTCAACATAATAATAATGTTTTTTGAGCAGCTTACATGTGGACTGGAGTAATGATGCTAAAAACTCAGCTTTGAAATCACAGGAATAAATTGCATTTTAAAATATATTCAAATAGAAAACACAAATTTTAAATAGTAGAAATATTTTACAATTTTACTGTTTTGCTGTACTATGGATCAAATGTGAGCATTGTGAGCAGAAGAGACTTCTTTAAAAAACATAAATCTCCTTTAATAAAAATCTTGATAATGATAATCATAGATATCTATGATAATACAAATAAAATTAGTATATATAAAATGCAAATTAAAACTGAGAAATAATAAAAGACAACACAGAATGCTTCAGAAAATCTTTTGCTAGTTAAGGTAAAAATATGTTATTAAAAATATTTTTTTTATTCTTAATGCATTAATGCTACATTTACACTAAAAAGTGATAGTGTGTATACTACGTTAAAAAGTGCTAGAACACCGGAAGGTTTTTTTTAACACCTTTACAAGCGTGTTCTTTAATGAAGCGTATCTGAATAATCAGTTTCATTGGGAAATGTTCATTCCAGCTTATTTTCCACATATTGGGAGGCTGAACCAGCTGCTGGTTCTCAGTCAGCAGTTAGATGAAGATGTGAAGCATCTGGGCAGTCATAAGTACATTGCACATCAGCTGTCAGCAATTTATGTGAGTTTGTTTGACTTTGTTTTCAGTAATATTTTTTCCATAAAAAGTTTGGTTCTGTATATCATTCACATGTGTTTGTTTCTGTTACAGCAAGTCCTAAACTCTCTCAAAGATGTTTTGCCATTATCCATCATAAGAAAGGACATTGAGGCCAATTTCAAGCAGCTGAAGATGTCTCTTTCGACAGAGGAAGGGTCCAAGCTGGATCCTCAGTTGCCAGCCCATCACGTGAGCTGGTGAGAGTGGTTAAATTTCCATGTATTAGAGTCAGCCATTAGTAATCCAGAATAATTAATGAACATACTTTTCACAGGGTGTCAGAGTTAACACAAAACGTGATATCAACGGTACTGTCACTATCAGAAGAGCTCACCGAAGACCTCAATCCAGTCATGGAGTTTGTCTCTAACCTCTCGTAACAGCTGGATCTACAGTGCCTGGATAGTGAGAAATTGTCACGGAATGAAGTGATTCCCTTGAAAATGTTATTTTGTGTGTCTTTTGATTTATTCGTCTGTATACACCACAGATAGAACTGTGATAATGTGATCCAGAAGTATTTCAAGACAAATGTTTACATTTTGAGTACTACCACTTATGACTTTATTTGAACCATTTTAGATATTTTTTAGCGTTGTTGGCTTATGATTTCTGAGATTTCATATATTAAGACAATTGTTTCTTAGAAAAAACCCTGTGCAATAATGTATTTTATAATGCATCTGTATACTTGAAATGACTGTTGCACATGTTCTTTCCATTCTGTACATGATGGTGCTAGCATTGTTCATCAGCACAACACATGTGATTTCATGTCTCCATCCTTCTAATGTACAGTTACTCAGTCATTGTTGCAGAATAAACTCAAACATGTCATCTTGATTGGAGAAGCGAATGCATTTTAAATTTGTGAATTTATTATTTATTACATATTAGAATTTATTTATTATATTCAATGATTGAACATTGTAGCTTCATGATGTTATCCTTAAAATATTTTGGATACATTTAAAACCTATACATTGACTTTAAGCAGTATTTATGAAAAATGCTGTACAAATTAAGCTTGCTATTTGTAGAAGCAGTATTGCTGGAGAACTGATTATTCTCAAATTATGTAATATACCTCCCATGGGCTTACGTCAGACGTACAGCGCGTTCTCGTTGACGTGCACGCGGCTATGTTGAACTGGGAGTAGCCAAATCTATACGTGCAGTTTACATTAATCCTCCAATCAAGATGACGGCTGTCGCTGGTAAGATTCATTAAGCTGTGTTCGCGTTTTTGCATTATCTTGATCTATATGTATACCAGTGGGTCTGTAATAAAGCCGAGATGTCAGTATGCACTATATTCCGATTGTCCTTTCTGTGCTTTTTAGTTTAAATAATAAACTTAGTGGCATGCGAGCCTTGTTATTAACCGGACAGTTTTGTTAATGCATCGACTCCGTTCACAAATGCAGATGAATGAAACTGCAGGTTCTCATAAGAGGCTTTTGTTTCAATATGGCACAGTAACACAGAAATGGAAGAATTCTGATTGACACTCAAACTAGCCAATCAGATTTTTGGTTTTGGTTTGTTGACGTGCGTCTCAGCCAATGGCATCCAAGATTAGGTCAGTTGTCACCTCATGTTTTTGTGTATGTGTGTTTCCTGAGTTTATTTTTTTACGTCTGCATCCAAACTGTACCTTAAAATTCTACATTAAGAGACGTGATTTGAGTTAAAGTGGAAGCGAAATGTTTTTGATTTAAATATTTTAACAAACATTTGACTAATTTGAATTTACTAAATGATTTTGTGCAGATTGTTGAAAAATCACGGAAAACAACTGCAACAAGAGCTCTTAAATATTTTAATCTATTGATGTAGTTTCTGTGAATATAAAATGTATGAAAACAAGTAGCATTACCAACATTACAGCAATATATAAAGAAGTATTGCTTTGAAATATTGTTTTATATTAATGATAGAAGCCAAAACACAATATATCCTTGAAAAGTGAGTAACAAAATACCAAAGCCAATATTTTAGACCTTGTTTGTTTGGTGTGAAGTAAATTGTATAAATAAAATGCAAAGGAATGTGATGCATATTGTTATGTTTTATTGTAAATTGCATATAACAACGTATTTGTACTTATATTTGATATTTGGTGTCTAACAAATATTAACAGAGTTATTGTCAATGATATATGAACATTAGTACTAGTACTAACATGATACTCAATTAAATTTTTATTATTAACCTTTGTAAATTGTGACCCTGGACCAGTCATAAGTAGCTCAGGTATATTTGTAGCAATAGCCAAAAATACATTGTATAGGTCAAAATGACTGATTTTTCTTTTATGTCAAGAATCATTAGGATATTAAGTAAAAATCATGTTCTATGAAGATATTTCCTACCATAAATATATCAAAACGTAATTTTTGATTAGTAATATGCATTGCTAACGACTTTAATTGGAAAACTTTAAAGGTGATTTTCTCAATATTTAGATTTTTTTTGTAACCTCAGATTGCAGATGTTTAAATAGTTGTATCTCTGCCAAATAGTGTCCTATCATAAACCATACATCAATGGAAAGCTTATTTATTCATGTATAATTCTCAGTTCCAAACAATTGACCCTTATGACTGGTTTCGTGGTCCAGGGTCACAATTGATTTGCTTTTGTTGCATTTCAGAAGAGCATCAGTTTCTAGTCCAGCTATGATCTGAGAGAGATGATAGCAGAGCCAACTTTACTGTCCAGATCGGTGCAAAAGTGAGAACCCTGACAAACTACCTCAGCATTTTCATCATAAAACACACTCAGTACAGTTTTAGACTTTATGCAGGCTTATTTTGAAATCTGCCAATTTAATTACATTTTATAATTCAAGGTGTGCTTTGTATACAGCTTTTGTAAACAACTGTCTGTGCGTCCTGTTTTCAGAGAGAACTCAGTAGTTGATGTCTCTTCCTGTGCATCGGTGCATCACGTCTCAAGTGAGAGAAATGAAAACCGACAGAAGACTGTGGTAAGAGCTGTCACTCCTCTCTCTCAAAAACCAAAACCACAATGCTGTAAAAAAAAAAAAACTAACAATAGGTTACGTCTCATAGACTTTTATTACAGTACAACAGACTTCTTATAAGATTAACTGTAAAAACATTTCTAAGTATATTTTGTTGGGTGCAGAGAGGAAAGAGGAAAGCCCGGGAATGCTCTGAGAATGCTAAACGAAAGCATTCAAAGAGCAGTAATGGCAGCCTGGGCAGAGCAGAGAACGAACAGCTCAAAAATGGAGACGTGGAAGCTGTCACACTGTTTGAGGTGGTCAGCATGGGCAGGAGCGCCATGCAGGTACATCCAGCATTATCAGATACAGTTGAGGTCAAAAGTTTACATACACCTTGCAGAATATGCAAAATGTTAATTATTTTATCCAAATAAGACAGGTCATACAAAATGCATATTTGTTATGTTTTATTTAGTACGAACCTGAATAAGATATTTCACATAAAAGATGTTTACATAAAGTCCACAAGAGAAAATAATAGTTGAATTTATAAAAATGACCTCGTTCAAAAGTTTACATACACTTGATTTTTAATAATGTGTTGTTACCTGAATGATCCACATCTGTTTTTTTTTTTAGCCCATGATAGTTGTTCATGAGTCACTTGTTTGTCCTGAACAGTTGAACTGCCCGCTGCTCTTCAGAAAAATCCTTCACGTCCCACAAATTCTTTGGTTTTTCAGCATTTTTGTGAATTTGAACCCTTTCCAACAATGACTGTATGATTTTGAGATCCATCTTTTCACACTGAAGACAATTAAGGGACTCAGAAGGTTGAAACACTCACTGATGATCCAGATTGCATTTATTTATTTATTTATTTATTTATTTTTATTTAACTTATTTTGTTGTCTGGGAAACGTGTAAGTATCTTCTGTAGCTTCTGAAGAGCAGTACTAAAGGGAAAAAAAAGACATTTAGACAAAATAGGAAAAATGCACACATCTTCAGTCTCTTCAAAAGTTTATACCCCTGGCTCTTTATGCATTTTGTTTCTTTCTGAAGCATCAATGAGTATTTAAACCTTCTGTAATAGTTGCATATGAGTCCCTTAGTTGTCCTCAGTGTGAAAATATGGATCTCAACATCATTCAGTCATTGTTGGAAAGTGTTCAAATACACAAAAATGCTGAAAAACCAAAGAATTAGTGGTACCTGAAGGATTTTTCTTAAGAACAGCGGGCAGTTTAACTGTTCAGGACAAACAAAGGACTCATGAACAACTATAACTTGTGGTCACAAAGGTCTTTTTAGGTCATATAGATTTAAACAGGTCTTTACTATATGGATGCTTGGTTTGTTTTGTGATAGGCTGTGGTGGATGACTGGATTGACGCATATACTGGTGACAGAGACACAGCACTGCTCGATCTCATCAGCTTCTTTATCCAGTGTTCAGGATGCAAAGGCAAGTTTTGCAATGTCTGTGCTCTCTTTCATAACAAAATATTTCATAACAGTATTGACTAAGATAAGTAGTTCATTTATAGTGGGTTGTTTTTGTTTTGAAGCTTGTGTGTAACTTATATTGTATTTCAGGCTGTCAATGCTATTTGTGCTTTTGTAGGGATGGTTACAGCAGAGATGTTTCAGAGCAAAAAGGGTACTGATGTCATGAGCAAAATGGTGGAGGATCTGGATGAGGTTAGACATCCAGCATGCTCATAATTGATTGCTTTTCAGTGTCCCTTGCTCTTACTGATTTGTGTGTTCTTTTTCAAAATCGCAGGACACAGGCTTACAATACAAGAAGTTTCTTGCATTTCCATGGATTTTAACTGTCACGTGGCCTCTTGACATGGTACGGTTAAGGGCACTTTATGCATTTTTTTTTGTGAAATATTGCAATTTAAATTTAAACAGTGTATTTTAATGTGCTTTAAAATATCATTGTCCTTTGACGCAAAGCTGAATTTTCAGCATCATTACTCCAGTCTTCAGTGTCACATGAACCTTTAGAAATCACTCTAATATGCTGCTTTGGTGCTGAAGAAGAACATTTGTTATTGTTATGTCTTTACTGTCACTTTTGATCAATTTAATGTGTCCTTGCTAAATAAAAGTATTAATTTCTTTAAACAGTAGTGTATAACACAATTTAAAATCAAAACGATTTTTCTAGTCTGATCCTCTCTCCTTTCTCCTTAGGACAGTGGCGAGTATCCCCTCATTATGTCTGGACTATACTGGAAGAGGTTTCGCTCACACTTCTGTGAGTTCGTATCTGTGCTAGTGGCCCAGTGTCAGAACTGTGTAATCTTTGACGGCTACCTCTTGAATACACTCATTTCACTGCTGACGGAGCTCTCCGATTCCAGAGTTCGCGCTTTCAGGCACACCTGTACGCTAGCAGGTAAGTCGCCCCTGATCAATAATTCCTTTTTAACTGAATCACACACACACATCTCAAAAGCTGATGTTTTGCACTGTTGTGTGTGTCTCTGCAGCAGTGAAGCTGCTCAGCGCTTTGGTGAATGTGGCTCTCAACCTCACTGTCAGTGTCGATAACAGTCAGCGGCTGTACGAGGTCGAGCTGGCCAAGATGGCCAGCAAACGGGCTTCTCCGCGGCTGGACAGGATCCAGAGAAAGATCAATGAGGTTAGACTGTGACATCATGTCTGGTTACAGAGTGCACATTTCTATACATAGTTCTTTATGGAGTATAGTCAGGGCCTAAAATTAACATTTGCCAAGCTCCAAGTGTGAATGAATATGGCTGTGGTGAGTAAATATAACTACAGTAATATAATACATGGTCTAAATCACATTGTAAATGTGATCCTGGACCCTGGACCACAAAACCAGTAACAAGGGTAATTTTTTTTTTTAATTACATCATTACATCAAAAGCTGAATAAATAAGCTTTCCATTGATGTGTGGTTTTCTAGGATATGACAATATTTCACTGAGATACAACTATTTGAATATGTGGAATCTGAGGGTGCAAAAAAATTTTTTTAGAAATTTTTTAAAGTTGTCCAAATGAGGTTCTTAGCAATGCATATTACTAATCAAAAAATTATTTTTGATATATTTATGGTAGGAAATTTACAAAATATCTTAATGGAACATGAACTTTACTTAATATCCTAATGATTTTTGGCTATTACTACAAATATACCCGTGCTACTTATGACTGGTCTTGTGGTCCAGTGTCACTGACAGTCCCTGATGTACATTTCAAACAGACATACAGATGTCTAACAAAGAAAAGTTGTGAGCCAAATGTTTAGCAGACATTATTCCACTCCTCATCATTACATGATCTTTTAGAAATTATTCTAATATGCTGATTTGGTGCTCAAGAAACATTTCTTTTTATTATCGAAATATCGATATTGAAATCAATTGTACTGCTTAATATTTTTATGAAAACCATGATACATTTTTTTCTAGGATTCTTTGATGAATAGAACATTCAAAAGAACATTCTTTATTTAAAATAGAAATCTTTATAAATGTCTTCACTTTTGATCAATTTCAGTTTTGAATGGTATTGTTGATGTACAGGAAATGGCAAATCAGACAAATACAGAGAACAAGGCAAGGATTGTGAATAACCAAACTGAATGTATTACTTTCATATCTCAGTTACAGGACAGGAAATTTGAAATTGAGAACATGATGGATGCCATATTCAAAGGAGTCTTCCTGAAAAGATACAGGTAATCTTTATTTCAACCACACTTATGTCCCTCATTTCCTTGAGAAGAAAACTTTGTACCATCATAACTGTGTGGTGACTTCCAGAGACGTGATTCCTGAAATCAGGGCCATCTGTATGGAGGAATTGACGGTGTGGATGAAACTGTATAGTTCAGTGTTTCTGAACGACAGCTATCTGAAGTACGTAGGATGGATGATGCATGACAAGGTGGGTGAGCCAATAGCCTAGTTTTTAAAGAACCATTTATTTTTAAAAGTTTAGATGTTTACCCATGTCAGACGAGTTGAGTTGATGTTTGACTGCTTGTTTTATTTTTTGAATATTCTACAGCAACCTGATGTGCGTCTGAAATGTGTGCTGGGTCTGCAGGCACTTTATCAAGATCAAAGTTGTTCCAAAATGGACCTTTTCACGATAAGGTTTAAGGTAACAATTGCTTCCATGGCTCAAAGATACTAAAAGGGATAGTTCACCCAAAAATGAAAATTCTGTCATTAATTACTCACCCTCATGTTGTTCCAAACCCGTAAGACCTTCGTTCATCTTAGGTACACAAATTAAGATATTTTTGATGAAATCCGAGAGCTTTCTGATCCTGGACAGCAACGCAACTGACACGTTCAAGGCCCAGAAAGGTAGTAACAATGTCATTAAAAAATTCCATGTGACATCAGTGGTTCAACCTTAATTTTATGAAGCTATGAGAATACATTTTGTGCACAAAGAAAACAAAAATAACAAGTTTATTCTTTATTTATTTCTTTTCTTTCTTGTCAGTCTTTGACACACATTTATGAGAGTAACACGACGTGTGTAGTGCCGCTGACGCTTTTATTGATGTCCTTACTACATTTATGGGCCTTGAATGTGTTGCGTTGCTGTCTATTTCATCGGATTTCATTAAAATATCTTAATTTGTGTTTTGAAAATAAACAAAGGTCTTACGGGTTTGGAATGACATGAGGGTGAGTAATTAATGACAGAATTTAAAAATGTGGATGAAGCTACTTATCATGATGCTACAGAAAACAAGCAGCTTACAAAAGTGTCACTTGTTGCCATCGTAGGAGTTTGAAATGAAATCTCAAGACTTTATCACAACTACTGTCTATCACATACCCGGTTAGGACACAGTGAGGTTTTAAGCTCAAACTGTACCTGAGAGCAACTGCTGTAGAAAAATAAACTACTTTATGGAGAGTTGTTTATTGGCTATAAGTTTGTCCTCAAACTCCTACGATCTTGCTGTTTTGCCCAAACTTCTCAAATGGACGCAGCCCGTAAGCTTCTTTGGCAGTTTTTAAGTTAAGGTCCAGTAAATCTGCAGTGGGACAGCAGGAGGGTATGATTGCTGATTGACAGGCTGGAAAGCCCCTCAGGTTTTGCCTTGGGCTTAGTGTCCTGATAGCTTCCCACAGGACCCCACCCTCACCGTACCCTCACTAACGGCAGCAAGCGCATTAGCACAACCGTGATTTAAAGAGCTGTTTAAGTGCATCGTGGGTCTTTATCTCAAGTCCTCTACCCATAGCGGGTAGTTAAAGGTGTTTACATGAGCGTTTGAATGCTGTTTCTGTTGAAGGAGCGGATGATTTCCATGACTCTGGATAAAGACCATGAAGTGGCCATACAGGCCATGAGATTGCTCATGGTCATCTCTCAGTAAGTATCTCCCCTTGCTCCTCATGCTGACTGTTTCTCATAGAGTTTGATCATCCATGCTTTGACTTCTCCTTTTGGACTCTTCCTCATGTAATTGCTGAAATTGTTCCCTTTTGTACCAGATCCTGTGAGGATGTTCTGAGTCCTGATGACCACAAGAACGTCTTCCAATTTGTGTACTGCTCCCACAGACCTCTAGCAACCACTGCGGGTGAATTCCTCTATAATAGGTCTGTGTTCATTTGTGTTCCACATGTACATATAAGTAGCTGTAAGTAATTTACTTACTTTAGTTCATTTGCTAACATGGTGTCATTTCTCTGCTCTTAGGCTGCTCAGTAACCCTGAATTATCAAGACCCAGAGACAAAGCTTCCGATCAGGAGAAACACAGAGAATTAGTCTTAGCCAGAATCCGAGCCCTTATCCACTTCCACACTGAAAGCGAGGTATGGTGACTCCAAGTTTGCACTTGTGTGTTCCATGCTTAAAAAATAACATATTGTGGGTAGTACATGTGCTCTAAGATCTGGTGCGAGCAGACCTGCATTTAAATTTAAAATAAAATTGTCAATTAAATACGATTGTAAACTGTAAAAAAATTAAATAAAATAAAAAATAAATGTAAGCATTATTTCCAAGCCCAACACCCATGTAAAATTCCTAGACAAATTGCCTCCTGTGTCAAAAAAATTTAGGTTGTGCGGTCATTTAATTGTTACATTAATGACACAATCACATAAAATTTTGAAATGGGCATTTATTATGGTTTTGAAATATTTATGTTTTTTTCTTTTTTCATGTATTTTAAAGAAGTCTCTTCTGAAAATCAAGCCCGCATTAATCCAAAACACAGCAAAAGCAGTAATATTGTGAAATATTTTTACTATTTAAAGTAACTGCTTTCTATTTGAATATATTTTAAAATATAATTTATTCCTGTGATCAAAGCTAAATGCTAAAAGCTAAAATTTTTTCAGGATTATTTAGTAAGGATGCTTTAAATTGTTTAAAAGTGATGATAAAGACATTTATAATGTTGTAAAAGATTTCTATTTCAGATAGTTGCTGTTCTTTTGAACTTTCTATTTATCAAAGAAACCTGAAAAAATTCTACTCAGCTGTTTTCAACACAATAATATTAATAAATGTTTTTTGAGCAGCAAATCAGAATATCAGAATGATTTCTGGATCATGTGACTTGAGTAACAATGCAAAAATCAGCTGTGAAATGACAGGACTAAATTACATTTTAAAATATATTCAAATAGAAAACAGTTATTTTAAATAGTAAAAATAGTTCTGTATAATTGCTGTACTTTGGATCAAATAAATGCAGGCTTGGTGAGCAAAAGAGACTTTAAAAATTTTCAAAAACTTCAAAAACTTTTGACTGGTAATGTAAATTAGGGCTTGCACAGCTAACCATTTTTACTAGTTGAACAAGTAGCCTGTTTGAATGTTTACCTTACGTAAATAAGAGTTTGTGTTAATTTAATTCTGCTGATTTCCATGGTTTTAAAATGAGATAAAATGCAAACAAGAAAATCATTTAACTACAGTGCATATGTTTTTCCTATTTTTAAATAGGATATTTGAATAATCAGAAAAAAATATATTAATAAATTAAATTTGTATTTATTAATTGTCCAAGCAATAAAAGATATTCTTTTTGACAGTGATGCTGACAGTGATGTGACTGACCAATGTGATGATTTTGGTTTTCTCCCTTGTGTCATAGCTGCACAAGCATGTGCTGTACCTCGTGGATAGTCTGTGGGACAGTGCAGGAGCTCTGCTGAAGGACTGGACCGGTCTTACCTCACTGCTCTTACCTCACACATCCTGTCAGGAACAAGGCTAGTACTACTACTTTAGCACACACTACAATATACACTCCAGTATGCTTCCTTACTGTAATGCTGCATTATCAGTAGCTTTTATTACAGCTTAGCAGAGACTTTTCATTCTTTAACAAACGATTTGCAATTATATACAAAAAACTACAGTAAGTTAAATATTATAGATAACACTCTATAGTGTTTTAACAATTACTAGAAACAGATTTACATTCAGCATTATCTCCTTTCTTCAAAACTCCATTGTGAGAGAACAAGCTGACATCTTCTTTTATGCTGTGCGACATGTATCAACTGCAGCTCTGAGCAGTGCTGAGGAGGCCTTTGTGATTGAGCTCGTGTTGGCGTCAGTGAGACAGGCTGCAGAGGGTCCTCCTGTATCAGGGAGAGGGGCAGGTAAAAAGGTGAGACTTCCTGCTGCATGTTTCATTTAGATTTAATTAGATGGCACTCTGATCTAACAAGGCTGTCAGATATATTTCATTTTTATATGTTTATACTCTAGCTGTTCACTTACAGACACATCTATCATATTGTGCTACAGTTACTTGTTGCTACATATCTGTGTTTTTCATTTAGGTGATAAGTACTAAAGAGAAAAAGTCACAAATTGATGACTGCACAAAACTCACTGAACACTTCATTAAAGTGCTGCCTGAGCTTTTAACCAAGGTAAAAGAAAAATACACACACTGTTTATTTTTACCGTAACAGCTTCTTTGTTAATTAACTTAATGTCTCATCCTGTAGTACTCAGAGGATGCTGAAAAACTGACCTCTCTTCTAAAAATACCTCAGTATTTCCAAATGGACACCTGTGATCATGAAAACTCACAGGTGAGTATTTGTGTGTCATCTGATGCACTATTGACATCACTGTATTATTTATGCATGTGTGTGTATATGATTTAGTGCTCAAGAAACATTTATTACAAATTTCTTTACTGTCACTTTTGATCAAGTTAATGTGTCCTTGTTAAATAAAAATATTCATTTCTTAAAAAAGGTTTTCTGAACACCTCTGAAGTCTACATATTATTTGGTATGGTTTTCTAGAGAACTTCTTGTCTTGTTGTAATATAGTTGTGTTTTGGTTCAGTGTGTGCAGGCATTGCTGGCTGAGTTGGAGGCTGCGGTGAACAGTCACACAGATGCTGGGCTGCTGGAGACGGCTGCCCGTTCTTACCAGACCCTCTGTGCTCAGGATTTTCCCTGGCATTCTCTGGCCCGGGCCAGCTTTGACCGGCTCATCCAGCACTGGACAGACACACTGGGCACACGGTTAGGAGAATCACTGAGTGTAAGTACAGCAATGGACTATTAAAAACTCTAGATGTTCTTTTACAAACTTGTACCAGATACCTATATTTTAAGTGGATCTTGACATCAGTAATGAATAAGTTGATTCATGATATATTTATGACTGTATCTTACACAGCAGAATGGAGGCTAATTAAATGTCTTCCTTTCGTGTACAGGACGATTGTTTCAATGCAAACAAGGACAACACTTTGGAAATTCTGTCCACACTGAAGAAACTTAATGTATTCAACATGTAAGCGTATTTCTTTGACTGTCTTTTACATCCTTGCTAACAATTCTATGTTTCAAAGTGCCCCTATTATGGATTATGAAAAGTTCATATTTTGGTTTTGGGAATCCCCAACGACAGGTTGACATGCAAGCAAGGTCAGAAAACACTGCATTTATTTTTACCTTATTTGCTCAACGACTCCTAAACGTTTCGCTCAATGATTAATTTCCTCCTTTGCGTGACGCTTAGCTGCGGGGATTGGTCCGATGACCAGTCTGTTGTGATTGGTCTGCTGCGTGCAGCATATGTTGGAAGCAGAATGCCTATCACCCTTACATTAAACACCCAAACAGCCATGGTATATGTGTTAGCCCAACACAGAAATGTATTGATAAAGCATTGCAGTTTGTACACAGCATATTGCTCTATTCTTTATCATAACTCCAAGTAATAATATGTTATGTTACACACTGCATGAAAGGTAATTTTCAAAAATCCATAATAGGGGCACTTTAAGAATGTTTTTATTATATTTTCATTTCATTTTGAAAACGTTTTTTCTGAAAGTTATACAAACATACAAAAAGTAATTATTTTTATGCTTTAAGAACATTTTTCTTTGGTTACATGAACATTCTGGAAATGTTGCCAAGATACTGAGACGCACAGATATTTTTAATTACACCATTACAGGGTTAATTCACTCAAAATTCTGTCATTAATTACTCACCTTCATGCTGTTCCAAATCTGTAAGACCTTCGTTAATCTTTGGAACACAGATTAAGATATTTTTGATGAAATCCGAGAGTTTTCTGACTCTTCATAGACATCAATGCAACTGCCACATTCAAGGCCCAGAAAGGTAGTAATGACATGGTGAAAATAGTCCAAAGAAAACAAAAATGACTATTATAATATTACAGTTGAACCACTGATGTCACATCGACTATTTTAACAATGTCCTTACTACCTTTATGGGCCTTGAACATGTCAGTTGTGTTGCTGTCTATGTAGGGTCAGGCTCTCGGATTTCATCAAAAGTAACTTAATTTGTATTCTGAAGATGAACGAAGGTCTTACAGGTTTGGAACGACATGAGGGTGAGTAATTAATAACAGAACTTTCAGTTTTGGGTGGACTATCCCTTTAATTTATCATTTGTATGATGCCATTTAAATGTATTATTCTTATTTTTTGTGCTTTATAAAATCTGTCTAGTGCTCAGGATCTGTCTAAATGGAGCCTGTATGAGCTGGAGACCAGACTCCTGGATGTGGAGATTAAACATGGTGGTCTTCCAATGGAGGTAACATTATTAGCCTTGTACTGAACCCTCTGCTCCTTTATTCCTTAAACAGGGTTTGCCTCTCTAATCTGTATTTCTTGTAGTTGACAACTGAAGCTCTGCGCTGCATGTGTTGCTGCATACTTTGGAAGCTCAACACCTTTGGAGAAGGTGTGACCTCCAGGGTGAGCCATCTACCTTTCTCTTCCACTCTGATGGAATTGTGACTGCCGTCATAAATGGCTGAGATCATGATTAGAATGGTAATATCTACAAGCACAGACGTAAGGTTAGAGTTTTCCCTCGGGTGATTAATTAAACAAGCATTTTAGGCATGCAAGACTCTCTGTCTGCAGAGTTGCTGTATGATCCATCACAAAGAGCTGTGTCCTTTAAACCTGCCACGTTGCATTTCAAATATCAACAAAGAGGCTCTAGGGTTATGTCCAGCAGATTTTAATAAGTGATAGAAAGCGATTGATCGTGAGTCTTTAGGAAAAGTAGGTGCTGGTGATGGATTGTAGGGGGCGTAATGGTTGCGCTTTCGTGTGGACGTTTCACCGCGGCTTCTTATTAGGCCTGTGTTTCCATGCAATGCACGAGGTAATCATATCTCCCCACCTCTAACCTTTATGCGGTGAAATATTGGTGGCCATTAAGACTGCTGTAGGTAAGCTTCGCTCTGTGCTGGCTCAGAAATGGCCGCATTCTCCTCTGGCCTCGTCATCAATAACTGACAGCGCAGCGGCAATTTTTGGCCCAGGCGGCAGCTCGGTTCAATCTGCAATTCTAATGTCAATGGCGACCCGAGGTGAGAGGGGAAAAAAAGACGTGTTCGGCATAAAATTGGGATGTATGTCCGATTCAAAAGAGTCATTTAGCTGAATTGACATGGAGGAACCGATCCGGCACGTCCACCCTTGAGCTCCACGTGCACGTAATTATGAAAGAATATTTTACACAAGAGACTGGCGGCACTGCTCACAACAATCCTTTCATCAGTCTACATCAGTTAGAGCCTTGCTGCAGTCGTCTTTCCGTTTCTGTTATTTTGCGTAATTATTTATGGTGCACAAAATTCATGGTCTTTCCCTAAAATGTCAAAGCTTTGTGCACTTTTTCAATTAGTATGTTCATATGCATGCATGCTAATTAAATAAAATGAGCAAAATGCTACAACTACAAATGCAGTATAAATCGAAAGTCGAATTGTCATCGTTATGGATGTGAGTGTTTGTGTGTGGTTTCAGGAGTCCGCCCTCCAGCAGAGAAGCCAGCTACGTGCCTTCTGTGAGAAATGTCACCGCTGTCTCTCGCACGCTGAGCAGCTTGTACGAGAGCAAGTGAGCATCACGTTTCTCTCTCTGTTCACAGCATAGCACTCGATTCAGCCCTTTCTTCAAAGTGGATTATTCCAAGCACATCAGAGCGTATTGTCTGTGCGTTAAGCTGTAGCATGTGTGCCAGTGGGCCGATGCGCTGGCATTGTTTGAATCCTGTTTGTTTTGACTTTAATTTCTCACTGAGTGCCCTTGGCACCTGCGTTGTGTTTTAATGAATCCTCACTCCATGCCAGGGCAGTCTGACAGCAGAAAAACACACTAATTGAAACTAAAACAAATGGAAGTTCCAGACAATCTGTGTTTATTTCAAGACGGCTTTGATTGTCCATGTTTTCAGTGAAGTGAGTTCATATGTTTTTAGGGCTGTAATTTTCATAAAGTTAATTAATTACATCAGTTAATTATCAGTCAGTCAATCAATGCCCCAAAATTAAAAATAATTTATAAACATGAAATTATTGTAGCAGATGAGTAAAGCACTGAGTTTTAATCTCAACAAAAAAAGACATTTGGCTGTTGCATTGCATCTTTTTTTTTTTTTGCCTTTTCCGCCATGAGTGCTTGATTAATTATTTGAGTGTTTTTTTATATAATTAATTGCACTTGACATGTTTTATATTTGTAATATAATGGAAACACTAAATATTTTAGTACATTGATATACTCTTTTGGAGAAAGATATAGTTGGATTTTAATAAAGTTAATTACATCAACAAATTATGTCAATTAACCAATCAATTAATGACAAAACAGCCACAAAATAATTCACAGACATTACATTATTGTAGCAGATGAGTAAAGTTTCAATTTTTGTATTTTTTATAGAATTAATTACGCTTAACATATTTTACATTTGTGATATAATGGAAACAGTAAATAATTTAGTACATTAACACACTCTTTTGGAGAGAGATCTAAATAGATTTTACTAAAGTTAATTAATTACATCAATGAATTATGTCAATTAATCAATCAATTTATGACAAAACAGCCTAAAATAAAAAAATAAAACATTACATTATTGTAGCAGACAAGTAAAACACTTATTTTAAATAAAAACAAAAAAACACCTAAGACCTTCAGCTGTTGCATTGCATCTTTTTGTTTTATTTAGCATCGTTTGCCATGAGTGCTTGATTAATTGTTTATTTTAGTGTTTTTTATATAATTAATTACACTTAACATATTTTATATTTGTGATAAAATGGAAACACAAAATAATTTAGTACATTCATACACTTTTTTTTGGAGAGAGATGTAATTATGTGATTAATTAAAGTTAATTAATTACATTAATGAATTGAATAAATTAATCAGTCAATGAATGACAAAACAGCCCTGAAATAATTCACAAACATTACATTTTTGAGTTTTAATAAAAAAAAAAACATTTAGCTGTTGCATTTTTTTAGCATTTTCTGCCATGAGTGCTTGATTAATTGTTTATTTTAGTATTTTTTTTATATAATTAATTACACTTAACATATTTTATATTGTTGATATAACGGAATCAGAAAATAATTTAGTACACGGATACACTCTTCTGGAGAGAGGTATAATTAGATTTTAATAAAGTTAATTAATTACATCAATGAATTGTCTATTAATTAATCAATTAATGACAAAACAGCCCTGAAATAATTCACAAACATGAAATTTTTGTAGCAAGTTTAATAATAAAAAAAAAAACTTTAGCTGTTGCACTGCATCTCTTTGTTTTTTTGTTTTTTTTTAAGCATCTTCCGCCACAAGTGCTTGATTTTTTTATTTTAGAATTTTTATATAATTAATAACACTTAATGTGTTTATATTTATGAAATAATAGAAACACTATTATTTATAACACAATTATTTAGTACATTGATACACTCTTTTGGAGATTAATTAAAATTATAGTAGATTTTACATAATAATTTGTGTTAAATTGTTTACTTTATATAACATCTGTTGATCAGGCACTGTCTGTTTTATGTTGTTTTTCACAAAGGCCTTCATGTGTCTGAGTGATGTTCTCATAGCTCATAATTACCGGCTTCAGATGTGGGATTCGTCTGCAGGCACTCCATTGCTGTACACCCCTGATCCCAAACTCCAGAAAGCTCTTCTATCCTTTGTCGTGGAACATGTCTTCACCAGCCCTGAGCAGGACTCCCACAGTAGTAAAGGTTCTCTTCTCTTTTCATTTACAGAAAATCTTAAGGGTTCTTGTCTGGCCTGTGCTCTACTGTGGGCTGAGATGTGGACTGCCTCAACAGAGCCAGTGTTAGATAAATTATTTAGAGATTTGTTGCCTTTTAGATATTTTTTGCATGGTTTTGAGGTTTAACTGAGGTTTCTTTGGAAAAAATGCAAACAAAAAACTTAGATGTTGCTGGAACTCAATGACGCACTTAACATGGGATGTGCGAAGAGGATGGTTTTAAGGGAGGTCCCAACATTAACACTCTCTAAGTGCCAAATGTGCCAAATATCTTGATGAGCAGTTCGTAGTTTTTAAACCATCTACTAAAGAAAACATCTGATGTGATTTTTTTTTTTTTTTTAAACCTTTTTTTTTCGTGGAAAATTTGCCATTACAAGATTATCTGGAATACCTAAGGGTATCATAAAATTCTGCCACTAAAATTCACAGGGCCCGGGACAAACTTTTTATGTGTGGGTGTGGGCTCCCCCTCCCCTGGGCCCAATTAAACCACAGAGACGAAAACATGAGGAACAAAATCACAACGGCTCTTGATGCTTTTGTGACAGACGCAGTTTCCCTGAGAGACAGAGGTTGTCTCATTCTATATATGATGCTCTGAGTGACACAGTGACATGTGCTGTTTGTCAGAAATATGCAAGGAAAAACAGCTACATAATTCCTATCTCAGAGGTAAATAGTTTTTTTTTTTTTTTTTAAAGCTATAATCTTTCTATATATATGTGTGTGTATGTATACTATGTGTATATATACATATATAATGTATTCTTGAGCACCAATTCAGCATATTAGAATGATTTCTTAAGGATCATGTGATGCTGAAGACTGGAGTAATGATGCTGAAAATTCAGCTTTGCATGACAGGAATAAATTACATTTTACCTATATTCTAAAAAGAATTCCATATGGAATTAAGAATTGCTTTTTGGCCATGCAGTACTTTTTAAACTGCAATTGTGATGTATACAATACAAAGGTGTCCTGATAGAAAAGAATAGTCTCAATTTCACCAGCAGATGGCAGTCTGCCTCTACATCTGCCTGTGTTAAGCACAAAACAATCACATAAAGAAACCCAATCAGCCTCATTCTCCTTCTATTAGTGGAAAGCATTGTAACAGAACACAGGATTTGTTTGTGGTTAGTTAATCTAATTGCACCGCCACCTTCTCACTGACCTATCAAACATGCTATTGAATCAAGGAGTGCAAGTCTAACAGATAATGCATTATGATAATAATCCCTTATGATATCATTACATAAGATCTTACAGAAGTTGCACTTGTAAATGAACAGGTAATTAGATCAACACAGAGCCCTGTGGAATTATATTTAGAAGCCCACATGAAAGCCAAGAAGCTTTGGTAGGCATATACAAAATGACTACATACACTAAAAAAATCAATATCAACTCTTCTAAACTAGTTTTTATGTTGTTTTTGGCCTTTGTGTTACTTTAAGACAAACACAAGCAGCGTGTGAGATAACATCAGATTTTGGGGTATTTGATTAGAAATGAAGTGTGACTAAAGCAAATCGTATCAGTTCTATAAATATTTCAGAGGGTTGTCGATTCGTGCTGGCACAAATTCCTTACCTCTTGAAAAATGCAATATAAGCTTTTGCTGGTAACATGTAATAAAAAGCAATTTAGTTATTGGATTTTCTTCACGTCACTAATGCTGTTATGAAACCTCTCTATTAAGTGATGGCTTCAGGACCAGGCAGGACGACGACAGACACATTCTGTTTCCAGAGCAGAAAATGTTGTTAACTTTAGCTCACCTCAGGAAAGCATTTCATTTATAAGATTTGAGTATCATAATTATACCGCTCTCTTATTGAATCTCAGCCCCTCTGTTTCAAGCTGTCTCTCTCTCTCTGTGTCTGTCTGGGCAGTCAGTGAGAGTGAGTCTGGAGACGGACGGCTGGAAGACTTGCACCGGCGGAGAAATCTTCTGGCGGCGTACTGCAAGCTCATAGTGCACAGTGTACTAGAGATGAGCATGGCTGCTGAGGTTTTTAAGCAGTATGTGAAGGTATGACACTTCACTCATCATGCAGGTTTCCTGTCTCTTTCATTCTGATCTGTTTCAGAGATAATTTTATGCTTATTCTGTACTTTGTTCCTCAGTATAAGTTCTGCAGATAAGCACCGTAGGCGGAATAGCACCCCAACATGCATTTTCAACAGGAAATTACGATGTTCACAGCAAATGTTAAAAAATATAACACATACACTACCAGTCAAAAGTTTTTGAACAGTAAGATTTTTAATGTTTTTTAAAGAAGTCTCTTCTGCTCACCAAGTCTGCATTTATTTGATGCAAAATACAGCAAAAGCAGTAATATTGTGAAATATTTTTACTGTTTGGAATAACTGCTTTCTATTTGAATATATTTAAAAATGTATTTTATTCCTGTGATCAAAGCTACATTTTCAGCATCATTACTCCAGTCTTCAGATCACATGATCCTTCAGAAATCATTCTAATATGCTGATTTGCTGTTCAAGAAACATTTTTTATTAATTATTAATATCAATATTTAATACGGTTGAGTACATTTTTCAGGATTCTTTGATGAATAAAAAGATCCAAAGATCAGCATTTATCTGAAATAAAAAGCTTTTATAATATTGTACACTATACCATTCAAAAGCTTGGAGTTAGTGTGTATGTATATATATATATGGAAAGAAATTATACAAATTAATACTTTTATTTAGCAAGGATGCTTTACGTTGATCAAAAGTGATGACAAAGACATTTATAATCTTACAAAGATTTCTATTTCAGATAAATGCTGTTCTTCTTTCTATTCATCAAAGAAACCTGAAAAAATTCCCCTCTGCTGCTTTCAACATAATAATAATAATAATAGTAATAATAATAATAATAATAATAATAATAAATGTTTTTTTTAGCAGCAAATCAGAATATCACAGTGATTTCTGAAGGATCATGTGACTGGAGTAATGATGCTAAAAATTCAGCTTTAAAAACACAGGAATAAATTAAATTTTAAAATATATTCAAATAGAAATTTGTTATTTTAAATTATAAAAATATTTTTAAGTTTTTGCTGTACTTTGGATCAAAAAAATGCAGGCTTGGTGCGCAGAAGAGACTTCTTTAAAAAACATTAAAAATCTTACTGTTCAAAAACTTTTGACTGATATTATTAGTGTATAATAATAGAAAATACATATATAATACAAATATAAAATATTAATGTTATAGGAAATATATATAAGTAATAGAAAAAATAAAAAATAAAAATGTATTTAGCATATTAGATGGAGGTGGTCTGTTCATTTGGCTCATCTTTTCTTAACCGGAGCTTCTAGGGTTGGAATTTACGATAAGTGGGATTTACAGTGCTTTGTGTGTTTGTGTATTTGTGTGTTTGGCACGCTGACATGTTTGGAATGCCCGCTTGGCTCGGCCAGCACAGAGCCGCCAACATTCTCTTAGCAACATTCTTTCTGATGAGGCCTTTCGAAGAGAAAACCACACACACACACATGCTCACTCTGAATCCCATCATTCTGAACGACAGCTTTTAAAGTTGAGGCAAATGACGTTAAGCTGGCAAGTGCCGCAAACCCCTCATTTGAACAGCTTCCTCCTGGTAACAAATGGTCACTTTTCTAAATCGTATAACACTGGAATATTTCACAACCACCTAGAGTGAATATGTAGTAGAATATGTAGTAAAGCAAATAAGCAGTAATAAATGAAGGCTGTTGTTTAGCAATAGGTGGGTCAGTGGCTGAGGGTGGTTAATGCAGACCCTTTAACTGGCTAAGTCTCAAAAGCCACTCGGTGTGTGTTTTAAAAGGGACATCGGATGTAAAATTCACTTTATAAATGAGTCTTATCAGTGTGTGGATACAACCATGCTACAATGATAAAAATACACTCACTCCTTTTTAATCCCCAAAAAACCTAAACAGTCTTAATTTTTAAAGCCGTTTGATTTTCTGAGCAGTATGATGTCATACTGCTCAAGCCCCGCCCATGACTGCTGACAGACTGTCCCGTATTGTAATTTTTTACCCTCGGCCAGTTGTACGCTGTGCGCCATTTTCTGCGCACAAGCAGCTGTAGCGACAACAGTCTCGTAAGCAATGCATGTGTTTTGTATTTGGATGTAAAAGTAAAGGTGAGTCTTCATTTTCTCCCGACATAAAGCCACTGAGGACGCAGTGGATTAGTTTTGTTTTTGAAGGTAATGCGCCACCGCATACACAAAAAAATGGAAGAGAGGGGCTCATTAGCATTTAAAGAGACATGCACCGACACAGGTCGCTGTGAACAGAACTGGTTTTGACAAGGTAAAAATGTTGTTTTACACAACCATTGAGGAATTTTATCCAAAGCATGTTACAGGCGTTTCATGAAGACCCTAAAGAATCATACCAACTTGTGGAAAATGGGCATCCGATGTCCCCTTTAAATAACAGAAATATGTGTCGGAAATTTTACTTTCTGAGAGAAACCCCCTATAATATATAATGTATATAATGTAACACTTTTCTTATATCTACACAGAAATATTGTGTGTAAAATATACAGCTCAAGCTTTAATTTGACACAGGCTGTCATCATTAAATATATTATTTACCTATCTTTAAAGCACCGTTTACATGGAGCAAACTCCACACTTTCTTCAAAAAAAGAATAAAATAAAATAGTAATTGACAGTACAATATTTTTTAAAACATACATTTAATGATACTTTAATATGAGTTTATTTTGTAATATCTTTAAATATGAAATATTAAAAAAATTAAATATTCTGGTATTATTTGCTCATTAATAATGCAAGGTAAATATGTTCCATATGCCTTTAATTCAAAACTAAGATTTTTTGTTTGGTTGTTTTTTTTTTTTTTGGAATAGAAGGATGCATTAAATAGAAGTGATAGTTGTATGTTTATATTGTTACAAAAATATATTTTAAAGAAATAGTATTCTTTAGAATTTTGAAAAATGTGACATTTCAGCTTTGAAAATTAATTTTTTGAAAAAATTACATTGTAAAATATATTAAAATAGAAAAAAGTTATTTTTAATTGTAATAATATTGTACAATATTAGTGTTTTTAATGTACTTTTGATAATAAATAAATAAATAAATGCAGCCTTGGTGAGCATAAGAGACGTCTTTTACAAAAAATTAAAAAATCTTACCTACCTACAAGTTATGAATGGTAGTGCATATTGAACTAAACCCCTAAAATCAGGGAGGAGATGATCTTCAGCAAGATCATTTGGACAACTAAATATCTTTTACAGTGCTGGGCAATGATTAATCGCTATTGATCGCATCCAAAATAAAAGTTTTTGTGTACATAATATATGTGTGTGTACTGTGTATATTTATTATGTATATATATATAAAGACTAGCACATACAGTATGTATTTTGAAAATATTTACATGTATATATATTCATAAAACTTGTATCTAAATATATTTAATATATAAACAACATAGTTTTCTTAAATGTATACATGTATGCGTGTGTATTTAAATATACACGTAATAAATATACACAG
This sequence comes from Labeo rohita, assembly GCF_022985175.1. Taxonomy (NCBI): domain Eukaryota; kingdom Metazoa; phylum Chordata; class Actinopteri; order Cypriniformes; family Cyprinidae; genus Labeo; species Labeo rohita. The sequence continues at coordinate 23,393,554 of NC_066877.1, forward strand.
TACACACACATATGTATACATAAACGTTCATTTTGGATGCGATTAATTGCTGCCCAGCACTAATCTTTTACGGTCACTTTTTCTTTTGAGGGACTAGTATAAATAATTAAATGTGATAATTGCCATCACAAATTAATTTTGACCCTGAATATCCCTCTAATAATGAAGTGGAGTACGATGCACGGCATGATATATGTGTTGCATTTTATGTTTGAGCATGAATGCCACCATATTAGAAGTTAAAAAAAATCTTAAACCTCTGATGACTAATAGTCTACACTTTCCAGAGTCTTATCCGGCGGGCCAGACAGACTTATGGGTAATGTGCTTTCAGTATGCCACAGGCTTGCATTCCTAGGCGTGCAGCCATATGGCAGACTTGGAGCCACATTGAGCGTTCTTCACAGGCTGTATCGCTCACTGCTGTTGTATCTCCCCTGCAGTACTACAATGACTTCGGCGACATCATCAAAGAGACCCTGAACAGGACACGGCAGATGGACAAGATCGAAAGCGCACGCACGCTGGTGCAGTGCCTTCAGCAGGTATGGAGGCTGCAGTCCTTCACCAGCCCTCTCTCTCATGTGACGTGCCTCTGTGTGGCACATCTGCTCAGCCGGTTGTCCCAGGCCCCTGTGCTCTCTGCTCTCTGATGGGCCCCTGCAGCTGTCGACACCTCAGAGACACAGTGAATCCACCCTCCCGCCATCCCATCATGCTTAGTGTGGAATGTTCTAGAAGCTCTTTCACTCCTTGTATAGCTTAATGGTAGATCTGAGAAAGAAAACCCGATATATACAGTTGAAGTCAAAAGTTAACATACACCTTGCAGAATCTGCAAAATGTTAATTGTTTTAACAAAATAAGAAGGATCATGCAAAATGCATGAATAAGATATTTCACATAAAAGACGATTACATGAAGTCCACAAGAGAAAATAATAGTTGAATTTGTAAAAATGACCCGGTTCAAAAGTTTACATACACTTGATTCTTAATACTGTGTTGTTACCTGAATGATCCACAGCTGTATTTTTTTGTTTAGTGATAGTTGTTCATGAGTCCCTTGTTTGTCCTGAGCAGTTAAACTGCCCGCTGTTCTTTAGAAAAATCCTTCAGGTCCCAGTTTTTTTGGATTTTCAGCATTTTTGTGTATTTGAACCCTTTCCAGCAATGACTGTTTGATTTTGAGATCCATCTTTTCACACTAAGGACAACTGAGGGACTCATATGACACTATTACAGAAGGTTCAAACGCTCACTGATGCTCCAGAAGAAAACACAATGCATTGCAAGACGCGTGGGGTGAAAACTTTTTGAAGATCAGGGTAAATTTAACTTATTTTGTCTTCTGGGAAACATGTAAGTATCTTCTATAGTGTCTGAAGGGCAGCACTAAATGAAAAAAATATGATATTTAGGCAAAATAAGAAAAATGTACACATCTTCATTCTGTTCAAAAGTTTTCACCCCCTCGCTCTTATTACATCGTGTTAACTTCTGAAGCATCAGTGAGCGTTTGAACCTTCTGTAATAGTTGCATATGAGTCCCTCAGTTGTCCTCAGTGTAAAAAGATGAATCTCAAACTCATACAATCTTTATTGGAAAGGGTTCAAATACACAAAAATGCTGAAAAACCAAAGAATTTGTGGGACCTGAAGGATTTTTCTGAAGAAAAGCGGGCAGTTTAACTGTTTAGGGCAAACAAGGGACTCATGAACTATCACTAGTATTGAAATAGTGATGAAATAGGCAGATTTTCTGTAAGCTGTCTCATGCGCATGGACTCATATACATTTTCTGTGTGTGTTTAGCTGTATCTGAGGCTGAAACAGGAGCAGGACAGAGGAAACACATGCAGCTCCAGAGTTCAGACTTACAGCAGCATCAAGGAGCTGGCCAGACGTTTCTCGCTCACCTTCGGATGGGACCAGATCAAATCCCGCGAGTCCCTGGCCATGATTCACAGGTACCACAGTACACCCTGCAGACTCTACCGCTGTGCTGACTCAGTGTCAGCGAGTTCACGACAGATGTCTGGCATAGTGACACAGCTAAAACCGACTGATTGCTATGTCTGTCCACAAATAAAAATAGTTACGTGAAGATGCTGCACCGCTTCATTTAGCCAGTACAGAAGAGTCCTGTCTTTGGTTATTTTAGGGCTGAGAAATTCATTTTGCCAGCTGTAATTCTGAACTTATATTAGGATTCAAATATAGATGGATAGGAGAAGAAATATTCAGGTCTTAAAAGGAAATGTCCTCTTAAGAGTGTGAATGAATAAGTGGGTTTCTCTGTGCAGGGACGGAATTGAATTTGTTTTCAAAGGGTTCGTTCAGCAGTCTGAGAAACACTCTCCACCGTACATCTCATACCTCACCATCCTCAGCGAATTCTCAAGCAAACTGCTCAAACCGGACAAGAAGACTATGTAAGTTAAAGAGCTAGTTCAACCAAAAATGAAAATTCTGTCATTAATTACTCTCCCTCATGTCATTCCAAACTCGTAAGACCTTCGTTTATCTTTGGGACGAACCTTTTTTTGACCCTGAATAGACAGCAAATGCAACTGAAATGTTCCCAGGCCCAGAAATGTAGTAAGGACATTTGGGATGACATGGTTTGGAATGACATGAGGGTGAGTAATTAATGACAGAATTTTCATTTTTGAGTGAACTATCCCTTTAAAGCTAAAACAAAATTAATTCTGCACACTTGACATGTTACTTTCTTGGATCTTAACATTTTTTTTAACCGGTTGTATCTTCCTCAGCTACAGTTATTTGCAGAAGTTTGCTGGTGAGCAGGTCATCAACAACAGAGAGGAATGCTGGATGCCGCTGATTTACTACAGAGCGTCTCTGATGGGCACGGCCGAGGGAGAAGATGCCGTCTCCTTCATCAGCTCCGATACCAACAAACAGCCCTCTATCACCAACCGCTCCAGATCACCCTCTGTCAAACAACTCAACTCTGAAGGTATGAATGCTAAGTGGGTCACATCTGAGTTGTTGACAAATAACATGGTCATGAACTATTTCAAAATCAAGGTTTTAGGTTAATATTGATATGAGTTTTATAATTAAAATGTTTTATTCATTTATAATACTTTACTGTATTATGTATAATATGTGACCATGGCTGGACCACAAAACCAGTCATAAGGGTCAGTTTTTTTAAATTAAGATTTATATTTAATCTGAAAACTGAATAATTAAGCTTTCCATTGATGTATGGTTTGTTGGAATAGGACAATATTTGTCTTTGTCTCTAAAAAAATCTAAATTTTGAGAAAAGTTGTCCAAATGAAGTTCTCATGTAATACTAATCAAAAATTAAGTTTTGATATATTTAAGGTAGGAAATGTACAACATATCTTCATGGAACCTCATCTTTATTTAATATCCTAATGATTTTTGGCATAACAGAAAAATTTGACCTATACGGTGTATTGTTTGCAATTGCTACAAACAAACCCGTGCTACTTACGACTGGTTTTGTGGTCCAGGGGCACATATTTATACTGTACTGTATACGTACGTTTCCTCTATGGAGGCAAGGGAGGCAGTGCCTCCTCAAAATATTGGAGGCATATTGGGATGAAAACATGATCTGTGGGAGGTTTTAGTGAGTGATCAGCTTGGTGAAATTTAAAGTAAATCTGTCTGTGACCAATATTTTGTCGAGCTTTCAAGTTTGAGATTTGACTGATGATCCCAAAAATTAAAAAAAAAAAAAAAAAAGTTAAAAATTAACTATCAAAGAGAATAGCACAATATAAGTTCACAAACAAAATATATTGATTAAATTGTTACTGCCTTTCATTATTATTTTGGAATAAACGTAATTGCTTAAAAATACTAACTTGATGACATTCATGCTTGGCTTTAATAAATAGAACATTGATTACATTGTTAATGTAAAAATGTTAACTTTTTCTGATAGTGTAACTAAAATTACATTTATTCATAATAATATAAATTATTAAAACAATTAGTACAAAATTAACAATGTATACATATATAATTAAAAAAATATACAATTATACATGTCAGCTGGTCAAAATAACAATATAGGAGTATTTGCTCATTAGTAAATATATCATAAAATATATTCACAAACATATTGGGCTATGTCCAGGACGTTAATGGTGTTGCTAAGAATTATGTATTTCATAATTTTAGGTTTGATTATAATTCATCTGTTTTTATTTTACAGGTGACCAAAGGTTTCTTTCCCCCTCTTCAGACCCAAAAGGGAACAAGCTTCTGAAAAGGTGAGGTCAATAAACACTCTTACTGACTGTGAAAAGTCAGTCATTTGAGTAACATACTATTGTATTTTTCCTCCATGTGAAGTTTTGAAGACTCGAAAGTCCAACAAGCCCCACTGAGCAGAGAGCAGCTGACCAACAGTATCGTGTCTGCTAAAGGTCCAAGGAGCATTGATGAAGTTGATGTGGATACTGTAGATATCGACGACTAATGTTGTAGTTCACGTCTGTCATCATTGATCTGTTTTTGTATTCACTGTCTTGTGTTGGTAAAGGACAACATTTGCACTACACAATGTCCTATATATAAAAACTGTGCCATTTAAAAATAATCACGATCACATTCATAATAAGGCGGTGCTGAAATATTTGTAAAGAATGTAAATTCATGGTGCATTGATATTGCTGAAAGTTTTGCACAGCCTGTGTGGGCTTAAAAAGACAGAATAATGCACTTTCAAATCTTGATGTTTAAAAACACTCATAGCTAATTGTAGCAAATTTGGACCTTCAATTTTTGTTTCATATTGGCTGCCCTGTGTATGTTTAAACCACAAATACCCATTTTGTTCATAGTAGTGTGGTTTTTATTCAGGTATTCAAATAAGCTACATGTGTTGTAAATTAAAGAGACGCAGCTGTGTTTTTTTTTTTGGGCACAGCTGTTTATGTTCTACTTGTAAAATTAAAACACAGGATATGTTAAGTTTAATAAACAGCAATAAGAACCTGCAGTGAATGTGTGAAATGCTTTTGTCTTAATACTTTATTGAACTCTTTAAGACAAATGAAAAAGTTTTCATTTTTACAATAATAAAAGCACGTTAGAAAGCACTTCTATAGAAATGACACAAACATGATTTGTTGAAAACATTTAGCTGGACTGAAGCCTAAAGGTTTAGAACAAACGAGGCAAATATTTACAAATACATATATAAATACATTATAATTTAGAAACACTTCTCACACAGACAATAAAATGTCAAAGTCTAATTACTGCATTATTTCATATTAGCGTGACCCTCAACACATAAGGCAAGTCGACGGAGCTCCATGAGAAATAAGCCATCCATGAAATCAAGCTGAAATCACTTTGGAATGTCTTATTAGCCAATTCTGTGCATAAAAGTATTTAAATATTTATAAAACTTCAATTCAATATTTAATATTTCAAGTGTACCGGTTTGGTTCCAGTGTAGTTGCTCGAAACCTACAGTGCAGCTACATTTGTGGTTGTGCACAGATGTCAGACTGGGCCAGCACAATCTGTCTCAATAAAGAGAGCCTCGCCAGACTGCTGGTTTACTGTCTGGTATCCAGCGGCTGGGGGAGCGTATCTGTACACTCTCAAGCCTTGGTTAGCTAAACCAGGCGGCATCGGTAACGGAGAGCAGGATTGGTCCACTTCCTGTTCTATGCACTAGCAGATGGTACCTTTGCTCGTGTTGTGTTGTGTAGGTGGCTGTCATTCGAAATCGTCCTCATATTCATATTCATCCAGGTCCAGGTTACAGTGAGGGTTGGGGATCTCAAAGAGACGTCTCTTCTCGTTACGCAGGTCAAAAGCACAAGTAATGTGATCAACTGGGTCTAGAACGTTGTCGTAGCTAAAAAGAAAGCAAAAAATTACATTGAAATGAGTTTAAAATTCCAAAACACACTGAGTAAGATTAAAGGGGACATCGGAAGCCCATTTTCCACAAGTTGGTATGATTCTTCAGGGTCTTTGTGAAACATACTTTGGATATAATTTTTAAATGGTCGTGTAAAACAACACATTTTTACAGGGTTCATACAGATACTGTAAAATTAAATTCCACGACTTTCCAAATCACTACTGTTTAGGTTTTTGGGGATTAATAAAAAGAAGTCACTGGATTTTTATCATTTTAGGGTGGTTGTGTCCACACACTGCTAAGACACATTTATATGCAAACACCATGTATAAATGAGTTTTGTATCCGATGTCCCCTTTAAAAATTTTATGAAAACTGGAGAGACAATATTCTTATGGAAAAACTACACATGGGAAAAACACTTCCAGAACCAACTGGAGGGGAAAAGAATTTAGGACCTGACATGTGAACGCATGCCATTGAACATACACCTGACAATACTGGAGTCTGCTGAAACTGTAAAACATACTTTAATCCATTACGTGATGATCTAAATATGGAGGTGTAAACCAGTGACCAGGTGAACCCACCAGGAACAGAAGTGGGGAAGAACACAAAAGGAACCTTAACCCTGCACCTACACTGTCTTACCTGTTTCAACTCTACTCATCCTGCCATTAGAAGTCTGTGCTGATCCTAAGAGTGTCACATAACACCTCATCAGCCCTCAGATCACTGAGTCAGTGTAGTGACAATTAAATGCAGCAAATGACAAAAGTAGATTGATTTTATTAAAACTGCTGCATGAGGTGAAGTCCTGTTAGATGAAGGATTGAGTCTAGACATACGGTTTAGAGATGTTGCTCGCAGCTGAAGTTTATGATGCTGCACAGTGATAATATTGCGGTCTGTGGGCAGTTCAACTGTGAGAAATGCAGTCTTACCCATCGTTGTACTGCTCGTTTGCAGTTTCCTCAGCTACCAAGTTATCATACTCCTCTGCAGCGTATCTCTCCCAGTCAGAAATCTCCTGTCCCATTGTCTCAGCATCCTATATGCAGAACACCAATACTATTACAGCATCCAATTGACCAAAACAGTCATAAAATGGTCTAAATAATCTGTTATTCTTTACCCTCGCAGCCAGTAAAGGATCCCTTTGTTCGTGGTCTAGGTACTTCTCAATGTTGAAGAATGTGTCAAAAAAAATATGGGAAAGTTTACATCTCTTCAAGTCCTTGAGAGTGATCCTTCCTGATAAAAAATAAAGCAAACACATTGCAAGTGATTTCACTGTTTTGCTCACTTTTGCTAGAATGTGTACTTTAAAAAGATGGAAGATGTGGATGCAAAGTCTAAAATACGTAGGAAGTTTAATCCAACACATTAAAGGATTAGTTCACTTCCAGAATAAAAAAATTCCCGATAATTTACCCACCCCATGTCATGCAAGATGTCTTTTTTTTCTTCACTTGAAAAGAAATTAAGGTTTACGAGGAAAATATTCCAGGATTTTTCTCCATATAGTGAACTTCAGTGGTGGCCAGTGGGTTGAAGGTCCAAACTGCAGTTTCAATGCAGCTTCAAAAGGCTCTACACAATCCCAGCCAAAGAATAAAGCTTTTATTCAGTGACATGATCTATCATTTTCTAAAAAAAAAAAAAAAAAAAAAAAAAAAAAAAAAAAAAAAAAAAAAAAAAAAAAAAAAGGCAAAACAATGATGTCAGACAATTTTGAAGTTGGAGAAGAAAAGGAGATGGAGTTTTTCACCCTACTCTACCAATCTGTACCAAAGTAACAGGTGAAGTTAACTGTGTGTGACCTTATCAGCGTGATTAAGTGAAACGTCAGGTTCAGCATGCGCATCACAGAGCTAGTGCAAGACAAGCATTTGTAGGTTAAAAAGTACATACTTTTTTTCTTTTTTTTTTTTTTTTAGAAAATGACAGATCGTTTCGCTAAATAAGACACTTATTTCTCGGCTGGGATTGTGTAGAGCCCTTTGAAGCTGCCCTAAAACTGCAATTTGGACCTTCAACCCGTTGACTCCCACTGAAGTCCACTTTCTATATATGAAGAAAGAAATACATGAACATTTTGGATGACATGGGGGTAAGCAAATTATCAGGAAATTTTGATTCTGGAAGTGAACTAATCCTTCAAGTTATTCATCATTTCAAATAATACCTGGGATTTCTGGCTTAACCATATCTAACATTTGGCACAGGCAGTCCTCGAAAGGAAGTGGTTCAATGGCCATGGCCTCAAGCTTCTGACACTGCTCCTGGTAGAAGTACTGCAGCTCATACATGGACAGAACTCCATCCCCGTCCAGATCCATACAGCGAAACCAGTACTCTATGCTACACAATCAACATAGTTGCAGTCATTTCGACAAAAACTCACTAAACCATTTTGGAATCAATAAACAAATTAGATGGAAAAAGGTATTTTCAGTTACCTGGTCTCAGTCTTTTTGTCCTCTTCAGATATGAGGAACCATACGAAGTCAGCGTAGCTCAGTCTGCCCTCTTTATGAACCTTTCTGTCCCTGAGCATCAGAGTATAATTAACCACAGCACTCATAAAATCTATAATAATGTGATACATGACACGTAAGCTTTCAAAAATGGGAGAGGAAAAAAAGAACATATGAAAAATGAAAGATGGTACCTGGTTACAGCTCCTGAGAATAATCTCTCAATCATTCGGTGGGATATGGCTGTCAAACAGAGGGGAGAAAAATCACATCACAGTCTTCTCCTTTATTTGAAGAAAATGCTTAAACTGGGTAATAATTTGCTGTCAAAGGTTGTAAATATTGTAAATTGCAACCGCAAGACATAGTGATTTAGTATCCTTATTTTATCATTTTAAAGACAACGATTATTGACCCTGCCTGAAATGAGATAAAATTATTAGCGTGCCAGACATGCCGTCATGCTAGAGGAAATTGATGTTAAAATTTCACCCAACTCATTTTGCAGCAAACAGAAACATATGCAGACAAGTGCTGCTGGAGGGGATATTTAACGTCACCTCCAGCAATAAGCAGGGAATCGTTAAAAAGCACGTCAGAAGAGTGTGATGGTCTTAAGGGTGCAGCGGGTGGACGGGTACCTTGATCATTATGTCGAATCAGGTCTCTCTGGTCTATGTACAAGTCGTGATCGGTGTCCAGCTCCCAGAACTTACAGTAGATGACATAGAAATGTTCATAAGAGAAGAACTCTGTCAGCTGGTTAATCTCTTCCTCTTCTTCCAGTAGTGCCACATTCTGTTCAGAAACATTTTGTACAATTACTCAAACTTAAAACTGTAGACGGGCCAGCCTGATTTTATAAAATTAAGCAGTAGAAATTCCAAAACAACTTTAAATATTTAATGTTTAAAATCTAAATAAAATTCTAAAATAATATTAAGGTGGACTGGGTTCCAAAAACTAGCAGTGTATTAAAATACTGTGTATTAAGCATACACTTATTTTCCGTTTACGTTAGTTACAATTACATTTATCAGTTAGCATGAAAATGACAAATGTTCACTTTAGTCCTAGATACAGACTCTTTGACATATTTACCTGTAGAAAACTACTTTTCCTGAGTTCTGAACATGTTATTTTTCCAGTCCATGAGCGGTTTACATTATAAAATATCCTTTGGACTACCTGTTGGCAGAAAAAGCACCTTGTTGAACATCAGGTTTATTGAAGTAATTCAACAAGACAGAGTGCTGATCTGTAAACTGCCTAGACTTATGGTGCACCAAAATAATAATAGTGTATATATACAGTCTGTTGAGGTTAACTGAGGTTTTAGTTAATGGTGCAAACCCATGCTTAATATACAAAGAGCGTTTCAATTACTAGAAAAAATACACAACTGGAAGTATTCCTTACAGTGGTAATGTAGCGTGAGTGAAAGTCTGAAGCCTCTTTTAGAAATGCCAGACCTGTATGTGAATCCACCACATCCTTTAAAATAAAAAAGAAAGGTATAAAAATGATTCACACACCAATATAACATCAAAGTCAGCATATAATAACTGACACGGCTTACAGGAGAAGAAAAAAAAAACAGCAATGTTAAATCCATTTGTGTGCAAAGAGGCTCTGGATTGGATTACGGAGAAAAGGCGAATGATTTTAGTCTGTCCACTTGCAGAGGCTAATGCGTTGGTACAAGATGTGTGGAAATGTTAAAGGTATTAAACTTCTACGAACAGAGGGGTGATTTTAAGGCCAAGTCCAGTTTTTAGCTTGTGCATCAGTTTCAGCCAGTCTCACTCTCTCTGCATACATATGGCCTGCTGGCTTTTCCTATCTAGTGCATTCTTCAGCAGAAAAACTACGATTTCGCTCATGCATGTTTCATAGGCAAATACTGGTGTATATGCGTAAAAGGCGATAAATTACGACAACTTATTTTGGGGGAGGTGCTGGACTCTTTGACCCTTCCCCATGTGAAATTAAACAATAGAAAAGCACATAAATCACTGCTGTAAAGGAGCAGACGGGAACAGGCCAATCTACTCCATAACAATACTTTTTTCATTCATCAAAACGGTCAAAGCAATTGCTAAAGCTACACAATACAAATTAAAGTGCGGATGCCAGAATACATCTCCTCCACTGTGCACGGCCAATCCTGCCGGTGAATATAAATGACATGTCCATCACTGAACTCAAAGAATGCACTTCTGCACACAATTATTTTATAACATTAAACGCCACGTTTGGAATTTTGCAAGTACATAAAAAAGGAATGAGAGCAAATAATATAATGCTGAAATCATCAACGCTCAGTGCATTTTGACCTGCGTGTGTCTGTGTTCTCAGTGGTAGGTCTCTATACCAGAACTCTGTACCTGCAGGAATGGAATAAAGTCCTCTTGTTCCAAATAATTGCAGCCAGGCTTGGCCAGAAGGTGAAGAAATTTGGATGCGTCATCATGACAGGTCTGAAGCACTCTGTGGGGAGGAAACAGATGGTTTTAAGCTCCCTCTCACCCTTTCAAAGAGCAATATGGTCTCCAAAACCTTTCACTTCAAATATGTGTCTTCAGATTAATGGAATCTACAAATGAGGATCCAGAATTCACGCTCAGCCAGTTCTGACGTACAGTGATGGAAGAATAATGATTTAAAACAAGGGTTTTCAACCTTTACAGATTCAGGGACCCCCCGACCCAAATGCTCAGCCAAACCAAGAACTCCCAATTTTCTCAGAAACACTAATAATCTCATTAAAAATGCACTTCTAGACATGGTTAAATAATGATATATAAGGTATATCATAGAAGTGGATGATATACAGGTAGTAATTTGTCAACTGGTAGAGATTTTGTACTATTATCTCTATCATGGTTACACGCTCACGTGGCGTTGAAAGTTATAGTCTGCATGTGCACGTTATTTTTGCCACTTTATAGACCTTGAACGGATAAATACACACACTTGTATGTGTCAAAATGCCTGTCTTTGCAAGTATCCTTGTAAACACAGTAATTTCGAGTCATAAGTGAAAGCAAACAGCTGAGAACGAAAACACATGTGAAACAGTATATTGGATCCTGGCAGCTCTTAAAGTGACAGCAGTTCAACATTCCTGCTGTAGTCATTCATGTTAATCAAACAAAACAAGAGAGAAAATCTCTCACTGCTCTTGACTAAATCACTTTTTTAACTTTAATAAGAAGAAATGTATATCTAATTTACACACTGAAGAGTATGCAGTGTTTTCATTAGGGCTGTCAGTTTAACATGTTAACTTAGTTATGAAAAAATAACGTGATTAAAATCGCAGTTAACACGCTGACCCCGCCCCAAGACCTGTACGTCATCTTACACAGCAGTCAACATTCGAAGTGAATCAAAACCTTTTCATCAAAGTTGTCCTAAAATCAAAACAACACCCGTTCTTGTCTTAGGACAACTTTGATGGACTTTTTTTTGATCCACTTCAAATGTTGACTACTGTATTTAATATAGTTGACTGTTGACTAATATGATGCAGTGCAACAACTCCATAAATGCAGTTATGTACTAAAATTCAAGATATTTGTGCAAAAAATGCCCCTTTAGGTGTTTGGTCTTGTATTTATATATCACATATCACACAATATTACACGGGCAGCAAGAGCGAAATGACACAAGTGCTGATTTTGTCCCGATCTATAACGAGCTTAAATGTGATTTTATATAACAGTTTAGTAAATAAGAAGTTGATATCATCTTATATTTTATATAACACATTTATATTTTAATATTTTTTCGCTAAATTTTGCAAAGAACATATTACTTGTTGCACGTCTCAGAGCAACACGGTGGTGTTTAGTTTTGAACGAATTGTGTGAATGACTGATTCAAAGGCCCATTCGTAAAGAGAGCCATTTACTTCATTCCTGAATGAATCAGCTGTTTGAACGAATCAAATGAATGAATGGCTCAAAGACATTTACAGCCACCTGCTGACAGATTTAGTAGTTAGAGTATAATTTCTTAGTTAAAGTATAATTTCAAAAAAATAAAAATAATAAATAAAAATAATAATAATAATAATAAAAAATAAAACTTAATGGAGAAGTTTCTCAAACTATTTTCTTTTATGTGCCATAGTTTACGTTAGGCCATTGCAGCCTATATGTTTGTGTAATAAATCTGATTTTGAAGTAAATATTTCTTTCTAAAGCTACAATTTGTAATGTCTACTTGATACATTCTCATCCGTCACAAAAATAGCTTTAAATAATCTTTTGTGGGTATTTAAAGTCAAATTTATTTTGTGATTAATTAGATAAATTAATTGAAACATCATGTAATTAATTAGATTAAACATTTTTATTGACTAACAGCCCTAGTTTTCATACATTTGAATAATTTATACAATGTATGTAGCATTTGTTTGTTTTACTGTAGTTTTTTGTCTTATTGCTTGAAATCAGTTTTATTATTCTTATTTAACTGCTGACTGTTTACTTGTCTTCAGGGAGCTTGAGTTTTTTTTTATTTAGGCTAGCATTAGTTTTTTTGTGATATTGACACTGGTGACAAAAATTATAAAATTTCTATGGTATCAAATTTAAAGCCTAATTTAAAGCAAAAATAACTATATTGTGGTATATATCATTACCGTGAAATAAAAATCACTTCATGTCATATCGCCCACCCTCAGTATATTATATATGGCATATGTTTTTTCCCCATTAAATCATATTTTTTTATTTAATTATATCCAGTCTCACCTCAGTTACAAACTTGAATGACTATATACAATAGTCAGCCACACACAAAAAATAAAAAATAAATGAATTAAAAAAAACAACAATGCAGAAACACCTAAAATAAACAGCAGTATCGTCGAACAAAACACTCTGCACTTCAGCTCTTGATAAATGGACTTTCACACACTTGTTAAAAACACCATGTGCAGCCATTGACCCCTGTCGATATTGTGAGAGGGTACTGTGAAGAGAACTATTGTCTTACTTTCGCCACATTGCCACAAACTTGTGAACGGACACATATCCCCTCCTGTCTCCTCCGGCAGCATGGAACAATGGAGCTTTCCAATAGAGTGGGCACTCACAGGCCTGCAAAGAGACAAAAGTGTCACAGAAATAGATTGTTAGTGCAACCTAAATACAAAATAGATCAAGATATAATGAATTTTCAAATAAACTTTCAATTTCTGTCCAAACAAATAAGTCAAACAGACCGTAAAGATCTGGATGTTACAGTAGAGTTCAGAAATAAAATGCAACACTGTAACCTTCTCTTTTTAACGGGCAATTGAGCTCAATCAGAGGTTTCTGTTAAGTGCTTGGACGTTATGACTACATCTTTCACATGTGCTGTAGAAACTATAAATGGCCTAATTAGCAATGATTATGTTTATAAATCATTCTGTTTAAATTCCTGAATCCCGTCGTTTACCTAGACGGGTTCCCTTCAGGATAAGTAATTCAACATATAAACAGTGGTGATATTTTTCCACTGGCTACAAGAAAAGTAAAACCTTCAAACTTGTAAACAGTTATAAAAGTTGGTTACACAAAATGAACAATTTGCAGAGTGGATAAAGGTGGCATGTTACAAACCACACTTACCTTGGCGACCAACCCCATGTCTTTTAAAGTGACTCTTTCATCAGGAAATTGAGAAAATATTTTTTTCTATCTTGGAAATAAGATTGTCTATGTTGATATTGGCCTGGGGCTGTCCTCGAGGGAAGTAGAACTTCGGAATGCTTTCACTTAAAGCTGGTATAACGGGCTCCTCTTTCTTAGCCTGTGCCTGCTGTAAAAGACAGAAATAATAACCATTAGCCACAAGACTCATCGTGGGAGAGATGTATGGTTGCTCTGAAAATTGCACCTCAATCAGCATTTCACAGTGATGGCTTAAATAGGTCACCTCAAAGTGCGTAAAACACACAGTAAAACTATTTTGACAGACGCACACCCTTGTGGATGACTGTAAGGAGAAGCCTTGCAATATTTTTTTGATTTTTCTTCCATGTAATGCTGCACGCATGATGACATGAAGGATAACGTGGATAATAGTTTGAAAAATGATGTGCGACTCATTCATGACATCAACTGAACATTCAAAATCAAATTTTGTTTTATATGTTTTGGGGTTTGCTACATTTCCTTGATAAAACAAACAAACAAAAACTTTTCCATGTGCTGACAGAAAAAAGGTCTAGTACATAATGTATGACTGGCTGAGTCTGGATAAGGTTGAAAACAGGAATCGCTCTACAGTGTGATAACCTGTTGCCCTTGTGTCAAATCTATTTGCTATCATGTTCAGAAAAGAAGAGTTTCAAACAGTTACAAAGCTGATAATTTGTGACGGACCACAGGTTCAGACTTGCAAACATTGCTGCTGGAAACAGATTAACTTGGTATGGAAAACAACATCAGAAATAAACTACTGGATTGGTTACACATTGGACAATCAAGTATTTAGTTACACTGACAAAAATTATCAATTTAAAGCATAGAATTTCTAAAAAGAAGATCTAAAATGTTCAAGTTTAAAAAAAAACTTAATCTGCAGAACAGACCTTATTAACCAGAGCTGGGTGGATGCAAGCTCTATTAAGAGTGACATTTAAAAAACAAACAAACAAACAAACAAACAAAAAAAAAAAAAAAAAAATCAATGGGGATTTTGAGAAAACTTGACCCACACAACAGTATGATGGCTTTATCAAATGACAAAACGTCCGTCATGCCCAAATGTTTTGTGAACACTTGTGGTTAAATTCCTCTTATTACACATTTTCCAAAGGCTCAGCTTCCCACAGTAACTTAAAACCTCAACTATTTGAGTGTCAGGCTGCAGCTGTGAAGATCTTGACCCCCTAGTACTTCCACACAGGGGAAAAAAAAACTCCATCAAAGCCCACTCTCTAGAATAAGCAACATTACACTGAACAAGGCCCATTTGGCTTTTTGTATTAGACAAACACATGGACATGTAGGCTTCAGCCAACTTGACTTTCTGCACTGCTGTTTTAGCCTGAGAGATATAAATATTTTTTACAGCAAGGCAATGAATTAGGTGGCAATATTTGGTTATTGTTATATGGAAGCATACCCCCTGTCATCCAAAGAAATTAAGCTTTTTGAGTTAAACAATCCAGGATTTTTCTCCATGTAGAGGACTTCAATGGGAGCCAACGGGATGAAGATCCAAACTGCAGTTTCAATGCAGCTTCAAAGGGCTCTACACAACCCCAGCCAAAAAATAAGGGAATTATCTAGCAAAATGATGTCATTTTCTAAAAAAAAAAAAAAAAAAAAAAAAATTAATAATAATAACAATAAAATTAAATTTGATATACTTTTTAACCACAAATGCTCGTCTTGCACTAGCTTCACGCATTACGCAGTCATGTTGGAAAAGTAACATATGACGTACGCACAATTACCCAGTGTTTACAAAGCAAATGTGCAGAGAAAGTCAAAATGGCTTTTACAAAAAAAAAAGGTAAAACAACGTCAGATGATTTTTAAGTTGAAGGAGAAAATGATATTGACCTACCCTACCTTTTTGCACCACAGACAAAGAACTAACCACGTGAGACTTTTTCAGCGTTTTGCTAGATAAGACTCTTATTCCTTCACTGGGATCGTGTAGAGCCATTTGAATAAAACTGCAATTTGGACCTTCAACCCACTGGCTCCCATTCAAGTCCACTATAGGAAGGAAAATCCTGGAATGTTTTCCTCAAAAACATTTTTATTTTTTTCCCCGACAGAAAAAAAAAAAAAAAAAAAAAAAGACATGAACATCTTGGATGACATGGGGGAGAGTACATTATCAAGAAATTTTTATTCTGGAAGTGAACTAAACCTTTAAGCTCTTAGCCCACAAAACTGTAATGTCTTCACAAATCATTTATTTCATTAACTCATTAAGCATGGCAATATATAACATGAAATGTAATAATTAAATGGATCTAGAGTTGGTATAGAGTTGTATAAACACACACGCTTCATACTATAGAAAGCAACGGTGAACGCCCAATTCTTTAGTGGCCTTGGTTCCCAACATATTTTAACCCATTATTTTCTCCAGCTGGGATTTTAAAATGTCTTCAGTAAATATTTCTAAGCCTCGGACAAAACAAACTAGCTCCAAGATTGCTCACAACATTTTTAAAAAAGCAAAAAAAAGCAAAAAAAAAAAAAAAAAAAAAAAAAAAAAGTAAAAATTATTTGTAAATCAGAACAACATCAGAACACAAATGTTACAAGACCATGTAATTAAATGATTTGATAACATTTAAAAAAATAAAAAATAATAAAAAAAACAGTACAATTTAGATAACATTGAATAACCATTACGTTTACGAAGACAACACAGCTTTTTGTGGCCATACTGAAAATTCAATTGCCATCAACTGTGTAGCCCTATTTTGTGCAGCAATAAGAACATCACATGGACAGCCATATCCGTGTAAACACCACCTTCAGTAACTGTTTACATGTCTAGAAAAATCTGATGACTTGGGTGACGTAGTAATTTTAACAATTTACTTATTGCTTCAGTCTCTGGTGACAGATTAGCTATTACAATTCCTCATCTCATTCTAGAGACATCCATAACGTAAGTTCAGAAGCAGTCTACTGCTACTCCTTGGTAATGGTGCAAAAATCAACTTAGCTTTTGCTTTCAAATACCCTAACCCCTAGAAACCTGTGGAAGTTTGGAAGTCTAACATATTTGGACAGTCTTTCTCTGATGTGGCATGCAGGGGATTCTGCTCAGTCTAACCCACTGTGAGAGATGAATGCATTTAATCTTGCCTTCCCCAGTCAGTGTCAGCCATGTCTATAAAAGGGAATGACCATCATCAACTCCAGCACAGGGCAGACAGAGCCTCCTGCTCAATCTTAAACATTTGGATGCTTTTAAAACCGCTGATAAACCTCTAGCCTCTCAGTTATTTAAATTTTGCAGCTATAAATTGCACATCTAATGGACGCCAACATCACATCCCGACTGAAACTGACAGCAATAGCATTAAGCAAACACAATCTGTCTGATGGCGGCTTCACACAGAACATGTAAGACAACCTGCCTGTCCTTGCTGGAAGGCTTTGAGCCTCTTCTTAAAGCGAGAGGGTAGCACAAAGTCACAGCCGCGTGCCAGCAGTGCCAGCTCCTTCCTCAGGTCAGGGTCCTGCCGTAAAGAGATCTCCTTCATTCTCATGCTGTTGTCGGCTAATGGAGCCAGCGTGGCAGATAGTACGCACTCCGGGGTCAGGATAAATCTTGCTCAGTGACTGTCCCGCCACAGGACACTCCTCTGCCTGTCTTTATCAGAGCACCAGCTCTCTTAATGGTGAACGGCAGCTGCTCCTCTCAGCCGTGCAGTAGCCTGAATCACAGCCCTGCCTGTTGCTCCATACATCCAATAGTGGCTGGCAGAGGTCATACAGTCCTGTCCTGAAAAGTCACTGGGGAGATAGGAAGAGGGTGTTTGTGTGAGAGCGGTGGAGGGGGGTGACAGTCGGAGGGGTGTGGATCTGCCCTTTTCAGTGTGCATTCCACTGCTCTCATAGAGGTTATGTAAAGACACAAACCTGCTCACTTGGAGCCCTGCGATTCTGTATCCAAGAGATACAGCAGCTACTACGAACCACAATGATTAACCACAATAGGATGCAACATTTTGACAGATTAGTGTACTTCAAATTTATAAATGCAAACCAAAGATGTCCAGTTAGACAATTATACAACTACTACTAAAAAAAAAAAAAAAAATATTTCACCCCAAAAATTTAACGTATTCATCATTTACCTACCTACCCTCATACTGTGCGACTTCTATTTTGCACTGATTTTTTATTTTTTTTAAATTTAGAACAAGGTTTTTTTTTGTCCGTACAGTGGAAACCAATGGGCACCAATACCGTTTGGTTTCCAATGTTTTTCAAAATATCTGTTCTGCAGAAGACAGACAAACAGGTTTTGAATGACATGAGGGTAAGTAAATAATGGCAGTTTTCTTTTTCGGGTGAAACACTTCTGTAACTGTCAAGCTTTAAATCAAACACAATGTCCAAAAGACATGACAACAACCACCATTGGGGCATCATGTCCTTCATAATCAGCCTACATGCTTCTGTGTGATTTCTTTAAACAGCTCTCTTGAAACATGCTGGACATTAGGCCGATATTTTTATTTTTCAAGGCTTGTGGATGTTTCTGCTACTGCACTGTAATTTAGCTGGACTTTTCAAAAATAGAATATTTTCAAGTCAAGCCAAGCCAAACCACCTTCTATAGCACTTTATACTAGCAGCTTGACAGAGATGAAACTCAACTATGGACATGGTTCAGATTCTGCATTTCTATTGCGATATTCTATAAAAAATTGCCGTAATATATTATTTATTTATATATATATATATATATATATATATATATATATATATATATGTGTATGTGTGTATATATATATATATATATATATATATATATATATATATATATATATATATATAGCAAAATGACAGCAGTTCCAGCAACTGATATTATGTTACTAAAACTATTTTTTCCTCTTGTGACAAGCAGGGCTGGCTCGATACCACTTTTTCAGAACCAATCCTAAACTGATACCAAAAATGAAGAGTATCGGCCGATATAGTTATCAATCCAATACCAGTGCAGTTTTTTTTTTTTTTTAAATCAGCGTAGAATTTCTATACGGCAATGTGTGTTGACCTGATCATCACTCTTTACACACACAATCTACTAAATATAGACAACTTCATTATAAAGAAAAATAACAAATACATAATTCATCAAACCACGCCTTTGGTTCTTTGTTTGTTTTGAATGTGCGCCCTCTAGTGGCAAAAACATACATATGGTGCCTTTAATAATCTTTAATTGCGCAAAAGTATTATGATATGAAAGGCTTCAAATACAGAGGGGCTCATCCCGTGCGCAGAATGATGAGCTTGAAGCAACATGGAGTCACAGCGCACAAAGGCAAAAGATATTGATGCGTAGTGTATTAAATCTGTGCATTCATTTAGTGAGCCTTTTCTTTTAACAGTTTTAAATTTCAGTTATCGTGCTAAAGGACTAGTGCAAGCCCAGACCACTAAACAATGGACCTGAATCATTATATAGAATTTAGGGATGCACCGATACCGATACTGGTATCGGGCCCGATACTGAGCTCCTGTACTCGTACTCGTACTTGTTAAAATGCCCCGATACCAAATGCCGATACCACATCATGTGACAAGTGCGTATGCAGGCAAAGAAACACCGACAACAAAACAACAGACAGCAGACTGGAGTCATTAGAGATTAAGGATGTCTACGAAGTATATGTATGCAAGTAACAATGTTAAACATTCAGTATTAAGCTTGTATAACTGGTGCGCGTCAGCTGATAGGCAAAGCACGCAGATTGGATTGAGCGCGCGGCGGCCAAAAGGTGCAGGCTTGTCGAGTTAATATCCCGCCTTGACATCACTGGAAAGTTTGTAGTTCGGTGAGATATGTCAAAAACAACTGAAGTAAATCAATGCACAAGTTATTTAACGGTATAGAGAGAGAGGGAGTGAGAGAGAGAGAGAGAGAGCGTGAGACAGAGGAAGAGAGAGAGCATGCGCTGTTGCGTGATCTTTATTGATGTTCGCATATTTAGTACACGCATCTTTTAGATTAAAACAAATTCGTAAATATATTAAAAAAAAATTATAGGGGCATTCGCTATAAACATCTTTTTTTTTTTCAACCTTAAGCATACACGGATGTACGGCGAAAGTGCAACTATAGCAGCCTGTGTGAAATGCGATAGGCAGTACTGTACTTGCGCATGTTTTGCTTGCTTCACGAGTGTTTCTCCATTATTTGAGTCGCTTTGGATTATAGCCCAAATAGCAGCATATTTCAGATGAAAAAATGTGACATATTTCTGAAAATATCAGAGTTAGGAGATTCATAATGAGTGGTTCGCGTGATTGCAGTACCGAGCTGCTGCAATGGAGCAGTTTAATACTATTAAATTGAAGATGATGTACCATAGAGCAAGGAAAAAAAAACAGTGAAAGTAAAACACATTTTAATAGGCATAATTAAGTGTAAAAATAAAAATAACTAAGGGATATATAGTCAACCCAAAAATTATTCAGACAGCAGATATACACCATCTTTTGATATTTTTTATTTTTTGTATTATTATTATTATTTTTTTTTTACTAGTGGGTGCAGGACACAGTTTATGATAATGTGTTCTAAATACATTTTGGTTTGACTGTATCTATTTGATAAATGAAGTTGACCAACTAACATTATACATATTCTTTTAGTTTCTGTACCATATATTTTACGAATTTACCGGTGAATTTTAAAATATCGGTACTCGGAAACGGCAAGTACCAAAAATAAAAGTATCGGTATTGGCCGAGTACTGGAAAAAGTGGTATCGGTGCATCCCTAATAGAATTAAAACATCTCAAAACAATATGCACTGTATAAAATGCATAATGCATATCTACATGTTTTGCAAATTCAAAAAGCACCATATGCTTAGTGTCTGATCAGGAAAAAAAAAAAAAAAAAAAATGTTACTGAACTCTGTAGTAGTGTAATTTGTATTATGGAATTTGCACCAGCCTATCTTGTCTTCATGGATGAAAGAGTCTCACACAGCACTCAATTAACACACTAAGTGTAAGACACCAATTTACATATTATAGCATCCTCATGTGTACATATGTATCTTGTCGTACATAAGCTCTAATTGCTGTTTAATGCAAAACAGTATTTAAACCATCTATATGCCCATGGTCAATTTAAAATCTGTATAGCAAAACGGCACAACACAGAGCCTTAATAGGCCCTCCTTGAAAGGTGAAAAAAAATCTACACATGTATTACTGCCCTATGTTTTGTTTATTTTGCTTTCCAAGGCTACAGCTTCCAGTCATTCCGTGGCTTATTATAGATGACAAGTCTTAGTTAGTAGCACAGCGTAGAAGTATTGAATTCAAAGAATGATGGCTGAAGCAGTTGAGGACTATTAAAAGACCCAACATGCTCTGTTTGGGCAACCCCAAGAAACAAATGTATCTTCAGTCCTTTAACAAACATCCGCTCCCAGACTGACTGCAATTACATCAATTCTCTCTAACTGTGTTGATCCAAAGAAACTCAGCCTCTGAGGCTGGGCGTTGTGCATCTGAAAATTTGAAACTTATGCCCATTATTGTTTTAAAAACTAATTGGATTAATAAAAGCAGACTTTAGTGACAACTGATCTGCCATAAAAGTGAGTGAATATGCTCAGAAGGCTTGGAGCCAGAGCATCTAACAAACAAAGTGGTGCAAAAATAAAGCCCTGCCCGGCTTAAATAAGTATTTATAGATGTCAGATCATCGAGTCCACATTCTTCCACTCATTCCAGTAGAAACAGTTCCTGTTGTTGTCCAATGGCAGGATACTGCACACATTTGATAAGCCCAATTTTCTCACCAACTGCTTTTGAAGTCCGTGCTCATCAGTCCATTAAAAAATAAGGAAAAACAACAAAGGGCCGAAGTAAACTCACTGGTGAACGTCAATATTTTTGTTTGTCATTTGGGTTCATTGGAAAGTTTTCTCCTAACAACACTTTCCCCTGCATTTGCCTCAGTGTTTGTGCTACACGTAAAACAACTCTCCACTGTCAGAGTAAGCTGGTACTAACAGAACGAGAAAAAGATCTGCCTGAACAAGAGGTGGCAGCTGTCTGTGCCGACAGTGCCAATTTCCAAACAAAGCTCTGTGTCCAGTCAGTAAAGCCAAGTGGTTGAAGAGAGGATGACCAGCAAGGCAAAAGTGAGAAGCACTAACAAATATGCTACAATTCAAGTGCTGGAGGGGAGAAAAATATAAACACTATGTGATAACTGTACGATATGAGGCTGTAAGAGTTATAAACTGCTATCAGAATTCAAACCAAACTTCCAAATAAAATCTGTAAGTCAAAATCCTTTTGCAGTTGCATCTCATTTGAACATAATGAAAGGGAAAAAACCACCCTGAAACTTCACTGAGGCAGAACTGTGCATCAAAGAGCACAAAATGCTCTTGATTCCTAATATACAACTTGATTAGAAGTAACACTTCTGACAAAATGGATCCTTTTAATTACCCATACTTTAAAGGGAAGATACTAAACTGTATGGATGGTACATTTTGTTATAACTTTTACCAAACTGCCTCTTTAGCAGGGTCAGAAATTAGCAAGGGCTCGTGGCAAAAAAAGCCACCAAAATGAATTTTAAAAAAAATTCAAGACAAAGGGGCAAAAAATGCCCCTGCACAATTAAACAACATATTACGCCTGTCACGATTAAAATGAAATGTGAAAATAAGTGTCAATTCGCAGAATTATATTTAGATTTGCTCACATGGCATTGGATTGCTTTCACACGCTGTTTTTGTGCATAGCTTGCACCAGATGACTAACGTCATGGACCAACATGTTTGTCTATGAAGCCAGAATGTGGCGTGCCCAAAACGAAACAAAAACACTTTATCCACCTTATTTTTCCTATAAGAGTGGGTGAAGCCATTTGTACATTTTTTGTGTCTGGCTTCCAGTCTCATCCACTTCCAGCTATTTTAAGCTGCACAAACAGCTCGTTTTGCTGCTTGACATTGCAAACTGGTATGTCTTACCATATTATTTTAATGTATTATCTTAATTATGAACACACTGGTTTGTAGTGGAAACTGTTTTACAGTTTACTGCACTTCGATATTCTTCTCGTTATTTCCCTGAGGAGGATATTGTTTTCTGTACTGACATTAATAATCATTATTACAACATAAAGACCAATAATCTACAGTAACGATTTTTTCATAATATTGCAGCTCTATGTGCTCCTGGTTTTACATGTATAATTTAGATACAACTTTAAACAGTCTGACCCTGATCCTACTTTCTGTCCCTGTTCTTTAGCATTGAAATGTATTGAAAAATTGAAAATTAAAAAAATAGGGATGCAACAATACAGTTAGTCCACGGTTCAATACGTACATTAGTGTTTAACCACGGTTTTCGGGTCTGTTCTGATAGGTTACCACATCTGTGTTTTTTTGCATCAAATTAACAAAAAACTCCTGTAAACCTCTGTACACTGGAAAAAGTGTGGATTATTATATGTCTGCTTAATATTCTTTTGAGGGAGGTATTATTTTTCCGATTTTTACACAAAATAGGATGGGTTTCATTCATACTGGAGGCCAGAGGGCGCCCTCGTGCAGAAAATCCACATATGCGCCAAAGAGATAACGCTGATGACGTTCCAGCCAGGAAATCTCTAATATGGATAAAGGCATGGCTATTGCTGTAAGTGAATAAAAACAAGCTATAGCGTTAAACGTTTTGAACGATCAAATGTAAGGACAATAAACACTTGTCTGCAATAATATAAGGTTTATTTGTGTTCTTCAAGCAACCTCCGGTATTTTCATAATGATTAAGTATATTTGTAAGCCACTGCTAATCGACATACAGTATAGAATATATTTCCTCATTCTATGATAAGAAGCCACATCAGATCACAAAAGGAAGTTATTTCAAACACTTGACTGATGCTGTGAAGTAAAAATAAGTTATAATGTTCTCTTTTGTTGGAAAACAAGTTTAGAAAGGCTTATCATTGCATTTTATTAGAAGGGAAGATGCTCTGCAAGTGTTGCTTTTTTAAAAGCGGGAAAGCGTTTCCTCATCTCAGCACGTGAAATCACGGGCACACACAGAGCAAATTTCGACAGAAATAAAACAAGGAAATTATTTAAATGCAAAACTGAAAAAACGCAATTCACAAGCGTGTATTGAACCGTGGATGTTGTACCGAATGGTTCGATATTATATTGAATATTGTGACATCCCTATTAAAATATAGAAGTTAAAGAAAACAGGTAAAAGTAAATTCATGAAAAAAATGTCACACCAAGTAGGCATGTTCTTCACCTTAGAAATTAATGTAAATAACATACACATACATACATTAATTTTTCAATTAGCTTATATTTTTGCAGGCAACATGCCTTAATGACCTCTCACCTTACAACCGGGAGTCAGGCATGACAGGCACCCAATTATTCTGACCATTAACAGCATCTGACTGAGTTTATGCATACTGTATTACACCATGGACAAATATGTAAACTGCCTATGAAGTGTAAGCCAAATTCCCAGTAGTTAATTCCTGCACAGTGGAACCAAGGCTATCTTTACCGGT
Source organism: Labeo rohita (assembly GCF_022985175.1). Lineage (NCBI taxonomy): Eukaryota > Metazoa > Chordata > Actinopteri > Cypriniformes > Cyprinidae > Labeo > Labeo rohita. The sequence goes on from NC_066877.1 coordinate 23,418,225, forward strand.
GTCCTGTGTCAAAGTTGGAACAGTTGTTCCGATGAGCATCAGCATGACGTTAATTGAATTTTTAACTAATACTTTGGAGAATGTATTTGTATTCTGGAATTCCTCTAGCCTCTTAAAATAGAACATATGGGATCAAAATCTCTTTAATACATTGTGACAAGTTGTGGGCACATGTTAGTTGTACCATGCCAAAAAACATAAAATACCCAACAGTTGTTCCATCAGCACGTAGGCTCACCAAAGCGTCTGAGAATAACTGGACACAGAAATCAAAGCCTAGACACATCTGCTTAGCATTTCACAATAAAGAATCACACCGGTCAGATAATGCCCCTACTCAAGATTTACAGTCACTGCAAACAGATGTCTTCCCTTAAAATGCAACTTTATTTGTAATGCTTAAAGAAAATCTAAGTTTGCAGTTTCTGCTTCTTAGATTTTCCTATATTATCCTTCCTCAAGCGTTAAACATTTGGCATGTGACTGAAATAAGACTTTTCAAAGACACAAAATGTCAGGGAAAATGTATTCCGTTGTGCTGTGTTCTTGATGTTTCACATCAGAAGCTAATTTTATCTCATAATCTTTCCATTTCCACAGGTGCATTGATGTTGCTTATGAATAAGCCTTCTTGATATCAGCTTCCTCTTATTGGGCCAATAAGATACGTGCGAATTTAATGACACATTGATCTGATACTGACAGCAGGAAGTATCACGGAGGCACTGCTTTAATTAAAGTATCCCTGCATAATCCAATTTATGGGCTCTGAACCCTCAGCAACAAAGTCCACCAGCATCGCTGGACAGTGCATGATGACAGAATCATTACCATTCCAGGGATTGACAGCATAGAGATTCGCCCACCTCTTTACATAAAAGACATGCAGGGTTCACAGTGCTCATCTGACCAGAGCTGGAGCCCTACATGCACTGACCAGGAGCTGCAAAAGCCATTCAGCATCCTCTTGTGGCTGAACTAAGAAAAAATAGCTTAACCCTCTCTTAGCGGTAAAATGGCTGTTGGACCATCATAGATGAGAACATTTCTTCATATTTCCTACCAAACTGTGCTAGAAAACAACTTTCAAATTAGTGGTTTCTATATTAACATGAATTTGGCAAATGCTAGTGGAAAATTAAATGAATTGGGTAATGTTTTTAAGTGTAATATGAGTGATTAACGGATTTGAGATAACATAACGCACATTTTTTATTAGACTAATCAAGGCTTGCGATTGTAAAAGATTGTAAAAAGCCTTCAACATTTTAAATGATATAAAAATTAGTTATAATTTATTGTGTTAATCATCATTTTAAGAAGTCTTAGGAATGTAAAAACAGGAATCGTAACAACAGCTTAATTTAATTATTAAACTTCAGAAGGCTTTGATTTCATCAAATAAATGTGAAAGAAATGTCTTCTGCTCACCAAGCCTGTATGTATTTGATCCAAAGTACAGCAAAAACAGTCAAATTTTGAAATATTTTACTATGTAAAATAACTGATTCCTATTTGAATACATTTTAAAATGTAATTTATTCCTGCGATTTCAAAGCTGATTTGTTTGCATCATTACTCCAGTCACATGATCCTTCAGAAATCATTCTAATTTGCTGCTCAAAAAACATTGTTGAAAACTTAGTAGTAGAATTTTTTTCAGGTTTCTTTGATGAATAGAAAGTTCAGAAGGACAGCATTTATCTGAAATAGAAATCTTTTGTAACATTATAAATGTCTTTTTAATCACATTTAATCAAATTAAAGCATTCTTGCTAAATAAAAGCATTACATTCTATAATTTCTCTCCTCCCAAAGAAAGCTCTAAGCTTTTGAATGATATAGTGTATAATGTTACAAAAACGTTTTATTTCAGATAAATGATGATCTTCGGATTTTTCTATTTATCAAAGAATGCTGAAAAAAATGTTCATACTCAAATGTTTTAAAGATTGATAATAATAAATGTTTCTTGAACAGCAAATCAGCATATTGGCAGGATTTCTGAAGGATTATGTGACACTGAAGACTGTAAGTAACGATGCTGAAAATTTAGCTTTGATCACATAAATTAAATTACATTTTTAAATATATTCAAATAGAGAGCAGTTATTTTAAATAGTAACAATATTTCACAGCATTACTGCTTTTCGCTGTGTTTTGGATCAAATAAATGCAGGCTTGGTGAGCAGAATAGAATTCTTTAAAACACATTAAAAGTCTTACTGTTCAAAAACTTTTGACTGGTAGTGTAAGACAAACTAAATGTAATAATTATGCAATTATTTATCACTCAACTTTAAACTAAATTATTAAATACAGTTTGAGACAGATATTAAAATTTGTACCTTTTGCACTTCATTTTCCTTATAAATGTCTCCTTGTATGGCAAAAAAAAAATAATTTATTTGATCAATTTTAATTGCACTCCCACATTTTTTTAACTTCATCAGTCCTGGACATAACAATCTGCAAGGTGACAGAACCGGGGTCATGCTGCATTGTAAATAAAGTGCTGAGCACAGATTCTTTACCTTCTTAGTGCTGACAGAGCGTCGCAAGGCCCTCGCATTCACTCCAGCTCTGTTATTGCTGCCACTCGCAGATGGCAGGGTGGCTGAAGGAGGGCTGCACGGGGCACCAAGGGCCGCAGTCATTCTCTCTGTTGCATTAATCTTCGAGGCAATGTTGTTGTTGTTGTTTTCGGTTAATACCAAAGTGCTCGTGCCCTTGAAATCAGCATGGCTTAAATCTATTTCTTCTCCGTTCTTGATTTTGTTGAGGTAGTCTTTTAGCATCGCCTGAGTACTCGGCTCACTCAACCAAAAGAGGAAGAGCTCGTCAACCTTCATCTTCAGGACAGGCTGAAGCGTTTGTGGTGATGCCATTTCTGGTTTGCTTCATGCAGCCAAGATCCTCCCAAAAAAAGATAAAAATAACCTAAAGAATAAAGCAGAAAGGACACTCAAAACCCTCAAATTTAGACGTGAAATGCACAATAAGCAACTCACAAATTACTGATCATTATTTCTATTTATATGCATGCATCTTTATGTCTTGTAAATATTTCTTTGCAATGTACTAAATTACTGTATGACACAGTGTCAACAAAGTATGTTGATTAATGCATAAGACGATATAAAATACATAAACTGTGTAAATGAAAAATATTAAATACGTCACATTTCATTTAAAAACTGAAACACTTTACAAAGGCTACAGTTTCAGCAGAAAAAATAATTTATTTAAATTATAACGACTTATTTTTCATGCTTGCACACAAGCTAAACAGAACATAACCAGCACAAACAACTGCTAGCTTATTTTCACTCACAAACAAGCTTCTTGCATTAACTTTACCATAGTACTTTTTCAAAAACACTGAAGCCACTTTCATTCAGCTTTTCATTACTGAATACTGGAAAACTGTGGTAACTTGGTATTAGCTTCTTCTGTTATAAATAACAGAAATTTAACTCGATGTTAGAATGGTTTTACGGTTTTCGCATTTTACAATATTAATAACTGCAGTAACTATGGTATTGTAATGTAAACTGGTTTGTAAACATCCCACCACGAAGGACGAAACTGTTAGAGAACACAACAAAAATATATTCTAACTTACATTCACTTTATTCTTCCTCACAATATAAACCAAAGGAAAGTGTTTAAGCAAAACCACAGCTAAAAGATGACAGAAATAAGCTGGTTTGTTGTTGTTGCTAGCTGACTACACGCAGCATACACTTCCACAGCTAACGGACAACGGGTAAATAATTACATAAACACCGCCAGTATTCAGTAACACAGACAAGGAAACGTATTTTTAATCGGTAAACTCCACAGAATTGAATGTAACTGGTTGGCATTACTCTACCTTCTGTTGTTAGGATGAGTTTTAGCTGTTATCGCTCATTCAAATAGGGGTACACTTTGAATCAAACTCTCGTTTCCTCAGGTAACCGGGAAAAGTTTATATCGCGAGAGCAGCAGAGTCCATGCGTGAACGACTCGTTCGTTTGAAGTGGTTCGTTTAAAGGAATCAATCGAGCCGATTCGCGTTCGAACTGTTTGAGTTACCGTTTGAATGAATTAGAGAGTTGAATAATGAGAGTCACTGGATGAAGCGAACGTTTGACTCCAAACGAATCACTGTTTAAAAGGAATGATTTCTGTCGTAGGGTGAAAATTTACTGGAGGAATATTACTCAGCAGTCCCATGCGATGAAGTGAAAGATTTTTATATGAGGGAAAATATTTTTTGTTCAAACAAACACAATGACTCAATATGTACTTGCGTTCTTGGACAGCATTTAGATTTTGCTCAGAAAATAACCACAATTAGTGGTAACAACATTTAATGTGCTACGCTTAGAAGTATTTTTTTAGTAAACTAAGTTTCTATTTGAATACTTTCACTAGTTTTACTTATTTAATTTATTCTGTTTAACAGTAGAATGTTATATTACGCTGAACAAAAGGTCTCAGTGGAAGTGCAGAGGAGGTTGCATTAGATAACTGCATTAGTGTCATATAGAGGTGTCCTGAAAAAATAATTCTAATGGTCAAAATATTAGACTGATGAAAAATAGTAATGAGAAGCCCCCTGACATTTACAGTAAAAACACAAAAGAAACTTTTTGTTCATCTAACGATTTCCTTACAACCAATGCTGTGTATAAATTGTTTAAACTAGACCACTACTGTAATAACATCATGCTTAAACACACACACACACACAAACATAAGATCTACAGCACAGTCTGAAATCCTTTAATAGTTATTCCACCCTGTACTTCATGATTTTTAATAAAAGCACAAAAGGACGCCCTCTTTATTCAAAAAACATTTAGATTTGTAATTCACATAATAAATCAATGCTCGGTGGGAAGAATGGATTTCACAAGACACTTCAATTGCTCTCAGATGTTTGGATTCTTTATTTGAGATCACAATGGGAAATGGGAACGATGCTTATGCCTTTGAAAATCCATGGAGATTTTCTCATGCTGTATTGATGTTAATGGTACAGTATGAAGGGTACTTGCATTGCCCGATATAATTACAAAAACAAACTGTTTTTGATAGTAGACAAGCACCATTATTTAGCTGTGTCTGTTTCTGTAACAATGAATATTGTTAATTAATGCAAAATTATTTTAATTGATTTTATTTAAAATAAAAAATATTATTTAGCATTACTGAATCAACTCAAATACATTAATTTATACCAGCAAAACAATTTTTTATGGGTTAAACCAGATAAAAATGGCTGCAGGTTACCACTTTTTACAATTTATATGACCTGGTGAGATCATACTTCACCAGAACGCACACACAAACACACACACATGTTTATTATTACTACATTTGAAGTAGAATTATATATCAGTTAGTACATTAATGCCTAAAGCACATTACCTATATATACATATATATCAGATGACTGGGTAGAAATCTGAAACACATCTTTCTATGGCAAGACCGCAACATCTAATTTTGCTTTTAACTTTGGGAAACCTTTCAGGTTTTGTACTTAAGTGCAGGATATGATTTACAAGCATGTTGCATGAGAACTGCACTAAAAAATACCTTTCCATTTGGAGTTCACAGAGAAGTTTTCTATTTGTTTTACAGCAAGGTACTGAACTATAAACATAATTATGCGCATATTCCTTTTATTGTTTTATTTAATCACACTCAAGTACCAAGGTCAAGTAGCATGTCATCAATATTAATCGAAGAACATCACGGTATTTAAAGCTATTTGTTTGTTGATGTGCTATTAACTGTATTTAAAGGCAGATAAGCCAGTTTCCTTTCAAGATAAAAAGGAATGGACATTACATCATGGCGTGAATTATTTCATGCATTAACTAAATTGCCCCCTAAATGCTTCCTACAAAAATGAGTAACCTATTTTCGAAAAATGTGTTTCATCTATTAATTGACTTGAGATTTCAATCTAGGTTTTTCCTCAAACATGAGAAGAAGAAAAGTCATGCGATTCCCCCCATAACGCTGGACAAAGAGCCGTTTCTTTCCCTGACATGCCTGCGTGCCATGTGAATGTGCAAATAGGTTTAGGTTCATTCTGCCAAAGACGTTACAGCATATTCATCCCTGGTTTAAAAAAAAAAAAAGGTAAAAGAGGCTGGTTGAGCCCCCCCCAGGGGCCTGGGGACCCGGGCCCCACCTTTGAACACGCATCACATCACTCTTTCATTTCAGCTCCCAGAATTTCATCATTCATTTCACATTATCTGAAGCTCTCTCATAGGGAGCTTTGCTCGCTGTCGAGACGCCTCTGTTGCTTCAAGATCTCTTTGAATAATTCAGAAAAAGCAGGAGAAGATTAGAAGGCATTGGATTTGACTGCGTGAAGAATCAGTCCAACAACTCCCATCATAGTTATCAGTGGATCCGTGCTCAGGCAGACTCTGGTAGTTGTGGTTCAGATGTATTTACTGTGGTGTAATATCTCATTGATGTGACTGACAAGGTGTAAATTGAGAATTTAACTCACCCCTGCTTCATGAAAATCGATGGAAGTATAAATACAGTTGAAATGTCGTAAACGTTGTCATTCAGAGCTACAGCTCACGTTCAGAATTTTACAGTATGAAAGATCTGAAGAATTTGAGCTGAACACTCTATTCAAAGGCAATAGTTTAGTCAACAGAAATAAAGAGGAGGGATCTGCAATTAAGTATTTGTTTTTCAAACACTGTTGATCCTATTAGACACAAAATGTAGTTAATCTAGCTTTTTGTGTAGGTAAAAAACTTCTATTCACCAATATGTACAGCAAATGCAAATAAAAATGAAAGAGACTGCAATTAACAACCATTAATGGTCCACAAAATTAGAGCTTGAATTGAACATGAGGCAAATTGTCACCAGTAATACCATGTTGAATTGCTATTTCGGCTTAAGTATTAATAATAACCGTTTAATGTGAGAGATTATGTTATTATTATTTTAAACGGGCCACAATTTGTCGTGAAATTAATCACACATTGAAACCTAATTTTTTTAATGAGCATAAAAATTCAGTGATGTCTTATCAAAGGCAGCTAACTGTGATCTTTCAATAGAGGCAATATTCTCTTTATCTCTGCCAAAGAATGTCTCCTTTGACCACAGCAGGATCTAATTTGTGAGCATCTTCACTATATGTGATCACAATTCCAAAAGTTCTTAAAAATTCACCCTACCAAGTGTTTCCATCTGGTTCATGTCCAGATATATATAGATTCATATGTGAATATTAGATTACATACATTAGACAGTGTGTGTGTATATATATATAGCATTTTTTTCTTTCAAAATTTCTAAGCTTTATGGAAATATATGTATATATATCTGCAGCTCAGGGGCCTTGTGTCTGTCAGATCACATGATCTCATGGAAACGTGTTCTGTCTTATTCCTAAAACATTATTCCACCTCACCTTCTCAGAGACGTTTGTCATGACGTCTGGGATGTAAAGATCTGGTTCTTATAATTAGGCCGTGAGTCAATCCACTCAAAGTGCTTCAGTTACAAATGTACGGTACCATGGAAACAGATATGGCTGACTGTATGGTAAAATGAGACATTAAAAAAAAATCTTATACCCTTCTCAGCCATCGTATCATGTGAGGAAGTATCTGTTTGATACGTGCTGAAAAGGACACATACTTTTCACATCACAGGAGGCTAAAACCTTGGCACCGCTCCCTGAAAAAGGATGAAAACAAGCCGTCTAGTCGGACAGAATCAATGTAAAGCAATTACATTAGCAACCCCGGGAGTAGGTAGCATGTGTACCTGTGCGGCATGTAGACAGTGGAGACTGCAGCGATGGTCTGCTTTGCTCTTCTCGAGCATCTGCGGAAATCTGCATCTGCAGGAGGCTGAAGGCATATGAAATCACTCAGATGTGAAATATCAAAAACATGTCTTAAACTGCCTGTACCTGTGTATATGGGAGGCACAGACAACAAGAATGTGCACGTGTGTGTGTGTTTGTGTGTGCTGATATTGCATGTGTGCCCTCCTACAGAAATTACACTCATTGTCTGTGTTATTGCTAATCACTGACAGAGCACGTTGTTCACAGCAGGGAAAAAGAGGGCCATCGAGAACAAGCCTGACTGATTCCCACTGTGCTAGTGTGCGCAGGATATGTGAATAAATCCTCTTATTTGCATGCTTGATTTGCAACATGTTTTGCTCGTTTTCGCTGTTCTTTGTTCTTGTTTACTCAAATTGCGAGACAATTAAAGGACACGCTTGTTGATACAGATCAACGTCGGCTTTCTTAAAATTGTTTTCAGCCACAGCACCATTAGACATAATTTGATTACACAAGTGCCAGAAATATCTGCCAAGTTTTCACAGGCTAAGCCTGTTTGTTTCCTGATTGAATATTATAGCAAAAAAAATGTGCGCATTATCAATGGAACAGCTAGTCATAAGTTTAATGACTAGCACGTACGGTGTCTGAAGTTCACTTAAAAACGCTTTTGCGTAATTGCTCCACTAGATGGCAGTACACGCTATTTATATCTTCAAACAGACAACAGAGCATTTTTACTTAATAATACTTAGAGACACCGAGGTTAGGAAAACAAACCAACAAAGAAATCATACCTGCCAAAATATTTTGATATTTGAATTAGCCTGCTATCGTATAAAAAAATCTTTGAACATTAGATTAAAATGGCAATTGTCAACAGTCAGAAACACTCACATGTCGGTGAAAGAGCACTAAAATATTCTTAAAATAAACTTGCCATCGAAAAAAAAAAACATAAAAGCTTTTATTACAACACACATCATACAAAATCTTAGGAAATAGTGGGTCAAGAACAAGATGACAACATTTTTTACGTGACTTTTTACATATCCCTAGATATCAGACATTAAAAGCCGTTCTGTCAAACTTATTACCAGTGAGACAGGGTCATGGACTTCTTCTTTGTCCTGAAATGAAAATCTAGGCTATATATAGGGCACACTGGGTCTATTTGTCACGTTTCTTTTTTAAATATTTTATATACACATTTGAAATATTTCTCAGGGTATTTCTATGAACAAACATTAAAGTCTACAAATGGGTGTTGAACATTTCCAGTGTTACTGGCCAAAAAATGATACATTTAGTTGAGCACATTTTGACATTGTAATGGAAGCCTGTCATTAAATATTCTATTATATTTAATGACTTTTTGGCTAAACTGAAATTATAAACAATTATGAAGCGCACAAAAATGTAAGAAACTATAAATAATAGTAAAACAATCACTTTTGCCAACATTTTTTGAAATATATACGTACACAAGCTGAGCCTTGTATTAATATATATTACTGTAGTTGATTCATGATGTCACCACACAGCTTAAAATATGTAATTGTAGACCTAATTGTAGTTTGGAAGATAGAATTAACAAATTTTTCCAAAGATAGTATTTAAACTAAACAAAAATATTTGTGCAATTAAAAATACTGTAGTTGTGAAAACATTTGTGTGTCCTGGTCTGAAACGTTTGATTCTTGAATTATTCCGTTTATGTAATGGTCTTAATTATACTTGTATATATTTACAATTTCTTATGTCTTGCGTCATTAAACGGTTCCATATAACCAGATCTCGCAGCAATCAGGGACAGATCAGATGCACAATGAATGTTGGCTATAAATAAGGACAACACATTATATAAAAACAGATTCTTTTTAGATTGAATAACTTTTATTATTCACATAAAAGTCCAAATGTACACTTCATAAAACTAGTGTCACTTCAGGGTTTCAAAAGCGTGTCTGCAAGTGAGAAAAACACGCCGGAGAGAGCGAGTGTCCGCACGGCCAAACTGCTCAACGCTGCCTTCTATTATGATGTCAGCGCCCGGGTTGAATAGCATTCAATATCTCAAGGACGGCCGTTAGTGGAACATCAATAGAATAATACAGAGCAACACTAAACAGTCATTGCTCATAGTTGCCCAGTTCATTTGCCCATTGATTTATTGATATTTCACTGCTTAATACAATTAAAGTGCAGCAATTAGGGGTGCTGAAAAACAGGTTGTTTGTGTTATTATGTTGCCCTGAAAGCATCTATCCACCCTGAGGCTGTGCCCCTCCCTGGACGTCATCTCTCAATATGATTATGATATATGTTGACCATAGCATATCATTGGATGATTCTTGCACAGCGTGCAGCAGAGATCTTTTCAAGAAACCATCCATCTGCTCGAGGAGCATAATCAAGAACGAAATCTACAGTGGCCAACGTAAAATAAATATAAGCATAAAACAGTCATGACACTTTTCCCAGCAGGAAAATTAGTGAGTGCAGTAATTTTCTAAACAGGTTTTGAGATTGAATTTCAACATCAAGTGTGAAGCTCCCGTGGTGAGAAAAACACAACTGTCAGTCCAATAAAAAAGCAAAATAAAACACAAAAGAATGAAGAGGACAGAGACAAACGCTCTTATATTGGCTGCCTCCAAAAATAGCATTAATAACAGCTTGTTGATCTCTTATCACTATTAACAAATAAATGGGCCTTTTTTTTTTAAAGGCCCATTTACTTTCAACCCCGGCCGGCGTGGTTGCAAATCAAAATAAAACACAAGCAACGGTCGTGGAATGACAAAAAGTAAAATTGTTCTCTACAGCCGGTGTCGGTCTACTGGGGTTTGAGCTATCGAGGTACTCAGCTGTCAGAGTAGTAGATATAGGGAGATTTGAGAGCAGATTAATAGACTGCTTTGTGGGTTCTCTCCCTCATTTCTGCTCCCTTCCTGTTTTTTAATTCATGCAAAATTGGAATAAAAACCTTCGTAGCAACATGCAGATTCTTATGCAAAGCAGATTTACCTATGGTGCACGGACCGCTGCGTTTGGCTTTGATCTGTGTTTCTGACACTCTCCAACTATAAAGAAGAAAAGAACTTAAAAACTGTAAAGGCTCTTAATTGAACTGAACATAAAAGAAGATACATGGTGTTAATTGGTCTATGCTAAGAATAATTCAGGCCTTAGAGACTACTGTCCCTTACCGGCCCCCCTGCCAAAGTGTCAAGATTTACATCTTTAATTCAAGATTTCCCCGTATTAATTACCTCTCAGCAAGATGTGAATCAGTTCATTATAAAGTATAATATACGCCAAATATATATATTTTTTTCCAGTCTGTGAATATCAGTTTTCTTCAGTGAGCACAGCGAAATGTTTCCGCTCTTTTTTTCCCCCCACACATATTTTTGGAAGAAACTTATTCAGTTTATTCTATGATGCTTTGCACTGAAGGTAGGTTTATTTATATAAATGTATATAAGCAAATTCTGATAATAAATATGTGGAAACCCCATTACCTTAAACTGAACACAAAGTGCATTTTGCTGACATGCAGCGTTTGCTGCATTATGATAAAAAACATAAAATGTTAATTCCAAATTCAAAATCCAGTTATAATCAAGTTAAAATATATATAAATAAACAGCAAAGAAATCATATCTGCCGTAAGCACTGAAAATGCAATTTCATTTACTCAAGACTATGAAGTTTTCACAGGATTTAAGCCAATGAGCGAAACTACACACACACACAAAAAAAAAATTCACTTACGAAAAATACACAACATGTGACAACCCAAAACCCATGCGAATGCCTAATGGGCTTCGGCGTCTTCCATTCAGCGCGGTGCTGAAAACAAATCTATCGTCTCAGCGGCCATGAGACCGTTTGAAATTCTACCTCTGCTTCAGACCGCGTTCCTTAGGTATGGCACTGCTTGGGCTGAGCATGTTTCATTGTAAAGTAAAGCAATTTCAACACTCCACCCCCTTTGTGACCTTTCATTATCACAGCCCAGTACGTGGCTCCTCTATCCCAGAATCCTTGGCTCGCCGCTGAAGATGATAGATGGGACAGTAGAAGCTGCTGGACAACACTAGCATTTAGGGAGGCAGAGCAACACACATTAGCACTAATACCCCGCCATACAAGCGTCAGGAAACCGCATTGCACGCTCAAGCACACTAAGCATTATGACTTCTCAGGTTGGAATTGGAAGTGCGGTACATTAAGCAATACGCTACATATGTAAATCTAGTTCTTATACACCTTACTGTTTTTGATGTAATTTTATTTTAAAGATCGTACAGTAATTTACTGACACAGTGCGTGGTTTTACGGTGGTAAAAATGATTTGATAAGGAAACCTGCAGGGACGTATTAATTAAAAAAAGAGAGAATCTAATTAACATTCTACAGTGACTTAAAAGCTGAATATTATTAGAGCTGCAACCATCAGTGTGATGAAAAGAGAAACATGACAGTGAAATTTAAATTCAAAGAGCTGCGAATAATGTACACACAGATCAAAAGAATAAACAGTGGGGGAAAAAAAAATAACACCACAAAGTTTAATTTCCCTGCCATGCGAGAACAAGTACAAAAGCGCTAGGAGAGAGCGCTCTCACAAACAACAGTCTGCTCGCTGATGAGCTCTAATGCTGCCAATTAAAAGGTGTCACAAACAGACATGCTAGGAGCGCCACATCCCGAGATTCGTCTGCTCTCATGTGGCCTAAATTCTCTAGATCAATGGCTTCGCCCGCATCACCGAAAAACAAACCAATATGCTCATAATTTCGTCCGCGAGAAATGTTTCATCCTTCACCTTGAGTTTGCATCGGCCCTTCGGCTAATCTGCCGCATGTTGAACCCGCTAGTCATTCCTAGCGGTGTACATTTAAAGCGTATTAGCATTTGTCCCTGCAGTGCGTCTGGGTGCCAAAGAGCCTGTAATTATTATTCATTAGTATTCATTAGTGCTGGGTCCTGCCCGGTGTGTAGCTCATGTTGAATCAGCTCTGGTGTTAGATTTCTGACGAGGCCTGGGTGTGCAGGTCAGGGAGGATTCCTTAATTAGGCTTACAAGTCACAAGTTATTTTCCACGCTCTACACGCGAGGTTAAGAACGCAACGGTGCTATCGCTCCGCTAGGAACGAGAGGAGAAAAAGCAAGGATAAAAAGAAAACGTGGCTTCTATCTGGCGTCTATCGCCTGTCTTGTTGCATCGGCCGAGCGTGATTAGTTCAGCAGGCTACGTTCATTATGCGTTTGGCCAGATGAGACGGTTTTTACTTTTTCATCTAACTTTCATTTAAAATGCATGCCCATTAAGGACGTCCAGTCTGTGCAAAAACCTCAGGATGGGTCGTGAGCTCGCTGAGAATTCTGGCTCGGCTACAGAGGGTTTATCATCAAACTACTCAGCAAAACAAAGAGATGCTAATGCTCCAGAGAGCCACGAGATCAAGTGCGTATAGGAGGTCCACCGTCTGCAAAAAAATTGGTAGACTTCTCCCTGGCCTCCGTGCAAGAAACTTGGCATTTAGAAGCAAATTTGTGTCATTTTAAGAGGTGCTGCATTGCGTCGCTGTGTTGAGCAAGAACAAGCTCGGCTGAGTCTGGGTGGTGGATTGAGCGCATTTTAGCGACTGTAAATATTGCATCATTATAATTGCATCATGGCTGTATTCAAGTCAACAAATACATAAACATCTAAAACGTTTTTATGGTGTCGTCAAATGAGTCTCGCTGGGTGGCGGTCAGACACACGGCTACGTTGCACTTTAAAGAGATAGCTCACCCAAAAATGGAAATTCTGTCATCATTCACCCGCTCTTCCAGTTTGTGAGGAAAACAAAAGAAGATATAATGAAAATCAGTAATTGGCAGCTAATATTAGATTCTGCCTTGATGTAATTGTGTTTGAAGGTGTCTGTACCATATAAAATAAAGAGCTTGATTTTATATTACAGGCATAATGAGGATCTTTTCGTAAGTAATCACATTCACAAGTAGATTTAAATGAAAAAATATTGCTGCTGTTGACCGTTTGGACAATGTGTCCCTGAAGAGCATCTACAAAGCACTGAGAAAGGGATATTCTCAATTACACTCCCCATAATAGGAACAATTGTTTCTCGGTCTCAACTGTTTATCATTGCGGTTATCGAGACGTTTATGCTATTCACAATGGAGCAGAAATAATGAGAGAGGAGTGGGTGGGTTAAACATCAGGGTGAACTCGCATTATTCCAACCCCCATCAGCATCAGAGAACCATAAAACCCCACAAATGATAATTGTTATGGTCTATGCATGTAGGAGGGTGGATTGTTAGCTGGAGCTGAATTTCCCTGCATGGTTTGCACTGCACAGCTAATTGTGTAATTGTTAGCATGACTGAGTGCGCTTCTTCCAGGCACGCCGGTGGCTCTGGAAAGGACCAAAGTATAACTGAATTAATCTAATCAGAAAATAATTATGCTTGCCCCAGAGAGAGTTGGCTCAAATTTATCAAGCTTTTTTTTTGCTAAGCATGCCGCAGAGATGGGATGTACCCATCAGTCCGGGTCCCGGATCTCGCAGCGGACACGAGCACGCCGGGGGGGGTCGCGCTCATGCGAGCGCTACACCTTCCGACAAAACGCAGCGGAGACGTCCCATTCCCAACGTCACTTAAGTTTAATTCGAGGCATATATACGTACAAAGGTGTCACGCTCCTCGAGATCCTCCCAAAAAGAAAGCGCCTCCCACCCACAAGCCAGCTGCGAGTCCCCCGTTAGAAGATCCCAAAACGCGACTGAACGGATGACATCTTCCCGCGTCTCAAGCGCGTGCGTCTTCCTTTAGATAAATGACACCGCTATATAGGTGCGCTTGACAGCTTTCAGATTGGAGCGGAGAAGAGAGAACTTTTTAAGTGAGATGGGTTAGCTGGGTAAATCTATCAAGGGGTCTGTCCTGGGAGAGAGGCGGGAGAGGGGGCTATGAAGAGCCCCGCTGTGCAGCAAGCTTCCATGCTGCGCACATCCTCGGCTCTCTGACAGTTGTGCTCAGCCTTCACTGTAATAATGAATAAAAGGAAACTCCCTGTAGATTACATATCTTCCATGTTTTGACATTGACCTTAATACATAATTTAACCACAAAGCCTGAAGAGTGTGTAACAAGATAAGATAAGACCAGAAGAAAACCAGCAAACAGGGGTGATGCTAAGTTGCAAATTGGATCCAAGAGGACACAACCGGAGAAATAAGGAGGAGAGGGACGAGTGACAAGGCGAGAGAGGGAGAGCGCGCGTGTGTGAAGAGCGATGCTCCAGAGGGCCTGCTGGAAAATATGTCTTGAGCTCCTTAAAGAGCTCAGGGAGCTGTTGAACAGCCTAAGCAGCGCTCTCGATGCCACCTAGTTAATAATTGCTGAGATTGGCTGCTCTGAGCACAGACGTGCTACTGGCATCTGCGTTCCCATGAACGCCATAGAAAGGCTGCACCGCTTCACCTCTTTCTAAATTCCCAGCGCTCCGATGAGCACTTGGTCTTAATGGCGTAGCGCTTGTACCATACATCTACTGAAGAAAACGTGTGCGCGCTGGAGATTTTACATCTTATAAATTTGTTGTCAGGTCTGTTTTCTCAGCGATATGGGGCCGGTGAAGGCATTCGCTTGCGTCGATGTCTGTGTGTGTGGCGTTGTGAGCGATGAGACAGCCCCTTTGGAGCGCTTGTTGAACTCTTGTATCTGCTGTGCATGCACTATATGACAGGAAAGGGACAGCCGTAAAGAGCCATCACATCAAATTGGTGTCATCGCATGACAATGCAGTGTGACATGCTGTTACTCCATAAATTTGAGGAAAATGTCACGCGGAGCTCTGTTTTGACCTTCCTTTAGCATGAAACTGTCTCCCTGGAACATAATGTTTTTCTTTACAGGACTTTCTAGTAAGTGAAAGAATAAAATGTTAATATTTTGACTCGAGTCAGGGCTTTTTTCTTACCCTGAGTGGAAAAAAATAACTATTATTAGCATTACTTTTTTTTCTCCTCTCTAATCCAGACTTCTTACACATATTTTCCCAGCACTGATTACTTATACTTAGCGTCAGGCCAAATGCACTCACATATCAAAACATTAGGTGGCAGCATGGAATATCCCAGAATTCATGCTAATGCTTGACACTGACTATGCAAATGAGGACTGCACATGGTTTCCTACTACTTTTAAAGGAATAGTTCCAACCCAGGCTCAATGGAAATTTGTGAATCTGGCTGCATTTCTGGTAACACACTGCGTAAACATACTTTGGCAGTAAAACATCAACAAATTATGATTGCAGGGGTTGATTATGATTACAGAGTGATTAATAAATTTTCCCCAATTTTTTTCCCCCAAAGTTCTTAGCACAATACTATGTTATGATATGCATGATTACATTTTGACATTTGCATCACATAACCAATTCCATATGTACATAGGCTTTTCTGATGTAGTAAACTTGCTCAGTAGAGCACCTGGTACAGCACTGCAGAATCCTCAAGTCCCATGAAACACAAGTCGTGGCACTCCAAAAAAAAAAAAAAAAAAAAAGAGCTCAAAGCTTCATGGAAGGAAGTGAAAATAGGAAAATGTTGCCACAATTACATTTATGACCCTGGAACACAAAACCAGTTCAAAGTAGCATGGGCACATTTGTAGCAATAGCCAAAAACACATTGTACGGGTCAAAATGTTTGATTTTTCTTTTAAGCCAAAAATCATTAGGATATTAAGTAAAGATCATGTTCCATGAAGATATTTTGTAAATTTCCTACTGTAAATATATCAAAACTTAATTTCTAATTAGTAATATGCATTGCTAAAAACTTTATTTAGGCAACTTTAAAGGAGATTTTTTTTTGCATCCTCAAATTCCAGATTTTCAAATAGTTGTATCTCGGCCAAATATTATCCTATCTTAACAAACCATACATCAATGGGGAACTTATTTACTCAGCTTTCAAATGATGTTTTGACTGGTGGACCAGGGTCACATTTAAAGGAGCAGCTCACTTCCAGAACAAAAATTTACATTATAATGTACTCACCCCATTGTCATCCAAGATGTTAATTTCTTTCTTTTTCAGTCATAAAGAAATTATGTTTTTTGAGGAAAACATTTCAGGATTTCTCTCCCTATAATGGACTTCTATGGTGGCTTGAATGCCAAAATGCAGTTTAAATGCAATTTCAAAGGGCTCTAAACGATCCCAGCGGAGGAAGAAGGGACTTATCTAACCTCAAACGCTTGTCTTGTCTAGCTCTGCGTGAACTCTGTGTATTCCAGTTCATGACAGTTAGGATATGTTGAAAAACTCCCATCTCATTTTCTCCTCCAACTTTAAAATCACTCCAGAAGTACCAACCCAGTGTTTACAAACTGAACATGCAAAGAGGGTCAAATGCCCTTTACAAAAAAAGGTAAAACAGTTAATTTTGAAGTTGGAGGAGAAAATGAGATGGGAGTTTTTCGACATACCCTAACTGTCATGAACTGGAATACACAGAGTTCACACAAAGCTAGACAAGATGAGCTTTTAAGGTTAAATAGTATAGAAATTATAATTTTTTCGATCGTTTCACTAGACAAAACCCTTCAAACTCAGGGCCACCACAGAAGTCCATTGTATGGAGAGAAATCCTGAAATGTTTACCTTAAAAAAAAAGATTTCTTTACAACTGAAGAAAGAAAGTCATGAACATCTTGGATGACAAGGGGGTGAGTACATTATCTGTAAATTTTTGTTCTGGAAATGAATTACAGTTTTTTGCGAAAACTGAATAAGCTATTGTCATTATTTACTCACCTTATTTCTGTGGAACACAAGAGAAAGTATTTTGTTTGTTTGCTTTTTAAATGGGGTCCACTGTTGTGGACTCTATTGACTTTCTCTGTATGTATATGAAATTTCAATCATCTTTCAAAATATTTTGTGCTCCGCAGGAAAAAAGAAAGCCATACAGGTTTGGAGTAAATGATGACACAATTTTCATTTTTGCATTACCTTTATGTCGGTCTGGAATAATTAAGAGAGCTTAATTGCAAGCTTCGTTTGTTGCATGTAAAAACAAATTCCTCAGGAGTTGCCCTTAAGGGCACAGCAAACGGCATAAAAATCAGTGATGATGCAAGTCATATGGTTCTTAAGATCTCCTTTGCATCACAAGCAAGCTGGGATTCTCATTACGGTGATGATGATGATGATGGCAGCTATGAATATGAAGACGGCTGAATACGAGAGCCCCAGATCTCCCCTGCAGCTGGACAGTGACCTCCTCCCCCCCTTTAGTTCTCAGCGGGACGCCTGGCTGAGGAGCCCCCACCTCCCCTCCCCTAAACTCCAGCCAGCTTCACTCCACAGCGCCATTTGAAGTCCTGGAGCCCAGTCTGCATATTAACTAACTACTGCAAATGTGAGCCGAGCAGGCCGATAAATAAAAGATTTGTGAGGCTCTGTAAGGTTTGTGGGCTCTCTCGCTCTCGCACTCTGTCAGCCAAGCCCCAGAGCCTGCCCTGTCACACCAGATGGAAGGCCCTAGAGACCCCGACTTGGCCGCCTTACAACTGGCTCTGAAGCGGCTCCAAACAGCTCCAGCTGTGTGCCGGGGCCCTCGCCATCGGTGCGACGGTGGCCGAGGACCGAATGAGGCTTTCCAGGGAGAGGGAGGTGCACTGTCAGTACAGCACTCATCCAATCAGCCTGTAAACAGACTCATTTGACACCAGTAATTGGAGGGAGATCAGAAGACTTCAGCCAAGAGGGGGTGGGGGGTTGATCCTATCAGAAAATGTTCTCCCAGATCAAAGATTTACACTCTAAAATCCTTGATTATGTGACATGGAGACACATTAGATGCATTTTTCTTTGCACTGGCAGGGAGAGATGAGCCGCATGGACAGCGCCAGAAAATCCAGCTGATCAGCCACGTCCGCTGGCATAATGTGGCGTCTGACTGAGGAGGGGAATTAGAAACTGCGCAAACGGCATTACGGAACGCAGAGGCCTACGATTTCACTGGCAATTACGTTAAAAAGGAGGTATAGAAGTAGAAAAAGGCCCGGGGACGCATCTCAGAATTCATTGTTCTATCCAATTGATTTTCAACTTGGCAGTTTTGTTTGCCAATGTTTTCTTTTCGCCGTAACTTAATGTCAAGAAGCCAGCACATCATTTGAGCTCCCGATACTTGTGCATCGTTGTGCATCTCCTCTCGCTGACGAAAAAACCTGTCCACTAATGATCAACCACCTGCACAATGGAGTTTCGTTGCCCTATTAGCTTTCATGTCTGAACCTCCAGACTCAACTTCCTCGTCTGCTTTATTCTACACGGACACACTCGTCTTCGTGTTTTTGGACTTGAATGGGAGCTAGTTTGCAAAGAACTTATTTTTCCGTGGAGAGCGGCGAACGTTATGAAGATTTAACTTTCTCCCTTTGATTCCCTCCTGACATTCATCCTTCAGCCTCTCTTTAAAGTCCCACTTTCAAACCCTAATGGCTGTCATGTCATTTTGTTCTCCAGACTCTTACTCAAAGTGTCATTGGCATAATGGTCGTCCGCCGTTGGCCTCTTTTGATCATCCATGCTGTGTGCGAGAGGTTCTAGTGTGGATACTGGGGGGTAGGAGAGGGGCACTCGACAATCGCCAATCCCCTCACCCATTCTTGGAAGAGAGCGCTTTGACCGGAAATCTAAAATTCACTTTCAAATGCTTCATTTCGTTTAATAGCTTCACAGAAGCAGTACACTCATTAAAATGCGTGAGGAAGACACATGTCAGATTCTTCCTGTATCAGCATCTCAGGCACATCTCGGAGAGAGAGAGAGAGAGAGACGAGGCCCCACCCTCACCTCATCGCTTCCAGTTTCAGATCCATCACTCTCGCTCGCTGCCCACCACACCTGCACATTCAGGCCTTGAGAAGGACCATCCAGATGGTACTGAAACTTCTCACAATGTATATGTATTAAAAAAGAAATTCTAGTTAGATGTGCAAACTACAGCACATCAAGAATAAATACATATCAATCTTTTTTTAATCACAGTGACAGCAATGTGCAGCAACAAGCCATTCATGCTTTTTTTTTTTCAGTGAGAGCTTTCTGGTGACATGAGTGACTTGAATAAAGTTTAACTTTATGGAAATGATCAGCAGCAAATGTTATACATCAACTACGTGCAGATCTCCCGCCTACGGCTGACATTACAACGCACTGGTGACCTCCAGCGATTTCATCGCTGTCAGTGTGAATGGGGGTTAACTCTAACCCAAGCTCAAAACATAAACGAAACTATATCATTTTTTAAAACAACATGAAAAATGCATTTTTAACTGGTCAGTCTGAAGTCAGACATATAAAGGTTATCCAACTGTTAGCTACAGAAAAAATTAGATAACATAAGATGAAAAGAAAAATTAAAGATTAATGTCAATAAGCAACAACTTTCACCCACAAAACTGGCAAAATACTAGCAAAATGATACTTACAATACAAATATAGGCTCATCCCTACAGAACCCAACACATAGCAAGTTCTTGTTACAATATTTTTCCAGTCTCATAAACACTACCATTCAAAGAATTGGGGTCAGTAAGATTTTTTTTTAATTTACAACACATTTATGTTTATGTAGCAAGGGCATATTAAAAAATAAATAAATAAATAAAACAACACTAAAGGCATTAACAATGTTAAAAGGTTTCTCTTTCAAATAAATGCTGTTCTTTTCTTTTCATCAAAGAAACAGGAAAATGTTAAGCAGTACAACTGTTTATAATAATAAGAATAATCAGAAATGTTTCTTGTGCACTAAATCAGCATACTAGAATGATTTCTGAAGAAGACTGATGACTCATTAATGTATAAAAAGCACTTAAAACATAAAAAACCCTATTATGAACTATCATAAAAAATCTATTTTGCCATTACAGGAATAAATTACATTTTAAAATACAATGACAATAGTTATTTTAAATTGCAGTAATATTTCACAGTTTTATTGTTCTACTGTATTTTTGATCAAGTAAATACAGACTTCCAAAAAAATTAAAACATTTTATAACCCCAAGCTTATATATGTACATTATACATATTTAATAATGTGTTATACACATCTGAAGATTATTTGAACTCTGGAGGAGTTGTTTGGAATGAGCACAGCACAAACGATAAAACAAAAAGATTTCTTTTTTTTTTTTTAAACTGCTTCTGAATAGGATTAGTTTCAAAAGGGCACCTTCAAAGACCAAAGTCAACTTTCGGCTCTCACAAATGCTGAAATATTAATAAGAGCAGGTTAATCTAGTCAGTGTACAGGCTTCTTATTTTATACTGTATGCATTGTTTATCTTATGTGATGACCCCATTTCACATGTTAAAACTGAGGCTGAATATTGACAATGCCTTAGAAAAAAGCGGTGAACTTTTCTGCTAAAAAAGTAAACTTTATAACACATACTTTATCAATCAATTTGTTCGTTTGTTTATTTATTTATTAGACCGAGTCTGCTGAATTTGCCCTGCCTCCCCTACGGAGAACAATGATCAGAGTATGTGGCCAAGTGAATGTGATGCAAGGGCTAGAGAATAAAAAGATGTCTCTTTCAATAACACACTTTCAGCATGTATTGAAAGACATGTCAATTTCACTTACACTGAGTACTAGAGTTGGAAGAGAACAAGTTTTTCCATTGTAAACGCAAAGCCATCCGAGTCACTACTGCGCATTACCTAACCTGTATGACTGATACTTAAAACACAGGGAAACAGCAGGAGACACAAGAGGATGGGATTTCAAAGCTCAGCAACATCTCAAAAAAAAAAAAAAAAAACACAAGGCAACACAATCAGCACATTCACCAGGAAAGCACACATAAAGGGCAGAGCGAGCCTACCTTTTCCCGTACCATCTACTCGATTCTGCTTTAGCATTGGGGAAAGAAAAATCCATCATATTGTCACATAATTAGCGAGAAAAATAAATTCTTCAAATGCCGGCCGTCAGGGAGGAAAATCTATACAACAGGAGGATGATAATGTTTGAAAGGGGAGATCTCACAGCTTTTCAAGTGCTCATGTGCTAGCCTGCAGAAATGAATCTCCAGAATTGAAACCTACAACTTCCACATAAATCTGACAGAACTGCCATAGTCTTGCACTGTTGCACGAAATTAACTCAGACATGTGATAGGACAACTTAGACCAGAAATCATGTGGGGGCAAACTCCGTAGAGACGAATCGCCTTTGTTCACCGTTGGACACATTTTTTCCTTCCATTTGGGAATCTGACAAAAGTCATGTTCTGCCCTCTGACTGCTCCCAGGAACTCATCAGAGCTCTAGCTCAGTTCTACCTGAGCACGGCGCAGGTCTACGAGGCCACCCGGATTTTACGCCTCACGAGCGCAACGGCTTCTCGCGCTACGCATTTCATTATTAAAAGTGCTTCAAACCTCTGTTTATGAGCTAAAGTGCGCAAAAACAGAGCACAGCGGTTAGCTGCATACTGAATAAGCCTGATAGAGGACAAAGCTGACCGATATTGATCACAGTCTCCACTCCCAGCGCTGAGGCGGTTTCTCACACCGGCAGATTTTGTCAGTTTTCAGCTGTAAAACACATCCTTATCTACTATGTACTGCAGTAATTGGCAGACATTATTTCAGTGGTAGACCTCTATTTTTTCTTCGCTAACTTGAGCAACTGGGAATACATGCTAATGGTTCAACAGAGCCTCTGGCTCATACTTCAGCATTCAGCCTCCTGAATGTATGTTTGCTAAATGGCCTCAATTAGGAGTCTGGCAGGAAGACCTCCCTCTCTCCATATAAAGCACATGTTGTCCATCTCGCTCAAACCATCGGTTTATGCCCTTCATTCTTTTCAATGAAAAAGTGTGTCTGTCAGCCGTTCGACGGAGGGGGGGGGGGACCCTCAACGAAAAAACAAAAAACAAAAACAATTTAAAATGATGATTTTCGGAGCGCATTATTCAGCATTGCTTACATATTAACGAGGCTGCGATTATTGTAAAAAAAAAAAAAAAAAATAGCATCAAAAATTTATCAGGTTTTAATTACACTGCACTTAGTTATAATTGGAGCCTAATTAACAATAACCCACAGCCATCTGCATTAAACCGCTGGAGCTCGTAAACCGGCTCGGTGCAGAAAAAAAGGCGATGGAACAATGTCACAGCTGCCATTTTTTAACAAATACGTGTGTTTGTGCATGATTGATAGGTTAGATTTAAACATGAGCCAGCAATGATATGGCTGCGATCGTATGCGCGCGGTGAATAATGCAGTGCCAACAGCTATAGTCTGGTCTCACCTCGCAGTGGTAGTGATGCCAGTTTGTGGCATGGAGCTGCCCATGCAGTCGGACTTGTTGGCTAGTCAGCCTTAATGCCAAACCATGTCAAGTGGGAAGCCGTCAGCCATCATGTAGACAGCTGGATAAACACTGCCAGACTGACCCTCTGAGAAGAGCTCCGCTATGGACACTTTGTGCCGAGAAGTGTCCAAACAAACACAAAAATACAAGTGCATAAACTGAAAATAAACTTTCCGGCCAGCCGCGGCCTGAATACCATTAGACATAATAAACCGGTGGGAGACAGTATCAAAATGGCGTCATGTCAGTGACACCGACATGTATCTTGGTGCTCATTATTATCCTTGAACAGCACCAATTTACATCTAATGCAATGACTAATTCAGATCCAGTGTTGTCAAGAGGCATAGGAAATGCCCTGGCAGAGATGACAGTGTTCCTGTCAGGAGGTGCAGGATGGAGGATTCCTTGGGGCAATGATTTAATGCCCATGTCAAGTATTGCTGTCAGGCTTTCTTAGCCGACCATTAGGATTCAGTATACGCTGCAATGGACTTGGGCCCTGGCTAGTTGAGATTCATACTTGCATGGATAGAACGCCCTATTCTGAAGTTATTACCCTTTGGCTGTAAACTAGCATTAAGGCCGGTAAAAAAGGGTAAAAAGAAACAAAATTCTGTGACCTAGCAGGGCAACAAGCAAACCATGAGCTGTTCATCATTATGCCTCTTACCGTGTTTGTCTTTTCCGTTTCCAAACAATGTTTATGCCGTGTTTAGAGCCTGCTTAGTTACGTCGCAACAACAGCCGAATTCGCACAAGCATTTTGTGACTGGACTTAATTCATTCCATGATATCCGACGACAGATTCTCTCAAAGGGTGAGGGAAATAAAAAAAAAAAAGACAGATATTGGTATGCGAAAATGAGTTACAGTCGGAGAGACTGGAGTTTGTTGTCACACTTTTTACTCTACTGAAAATGTCTCACTTATATTTTAGCAAATTTAAAGCACATACCTTAAAGTCTTCATGTTGAATACACCCACTGTTCAACCCTAAGAAGAAAAAAAAGACATAGTTCATTAACTACCAAAAGAATTTATGACAACATCAAAAATATACTGTACCATATAAAAATGTGACCCTGGACCACAAAACCAGTCATAAGGGTAATTTAGGTAATACAGGTAAAGCTGAATAAATATGCTTTCTATTGATGTATGGTTTGTTAGGGTAGGGTAATATTTGGCTAAGATACTACTATTTGAAAATCTGGAATCTGAGGGTGCAAAAAATCAAAACATTGAGAAAATCGCCTTTAGTTGTCCAAATTAAGTTCTTAGCAGTCCATATACTAATCAAAAATTAAGTTATGATATATTGACGGTAGTAAATTTACAAAATATCTTCATGGAACATGATCTTTACTTAATATCCTAATGATTTTTGGCATAAAAGAAAAATTGATCATTTTGACCCATACAATGTATTGTTGGCTATTGCTACAAAATATATTTGTGCTACAGGTTTTGTCGTCCAGGGTCACAAATATCAATCCATTGTTTCAGTCAACAAATATTGTATTTCATATGACAAAAATAAGTATCTAAGTACATATTATAAATAAAAATGAGGGTTACGGAAGGACTGGGCTAGTTGTCACACTTTTTACTCCAGTTTTACTCCAGTCTCAATTTCAATTTTTTTAAGTTAGTTTCAAGCACATATAACTTACAGTCTTGATTACAAACAGCCTAAAAACCCATGTTGATCAATATCCCATTAAACTGCATATGTTTTAATTCTATAAAAAAACAAAATGAAAAATACATTCATTGTTTACAATGACTCTTACAGAACTCTTTCTTGGGTTGTGCTTGCCAGCTGGTTTTATTTATGTTTACTTGTTACAGCTATATAGCAAAGACATAACAATGTTATAATTTTGGCTTAGAGTCGTTAAATTATCCTTCTTGAATTAAATGTTTGATACCAACATACAAAACCACTGCTAAAGAAAACATAGAATCATGTAGTTTGACATTTAAAACCTTACAGTTAATTAAATATAGCCAATGTCACAACTAGCCCCAGTCTCCCCTAATTCAAAACAACCTGTGTATCCTCAGGAAAGAGACACATCCTACATAGACATGTATTTGACAGCTCCAAACATTATAATTGCCTGCAGTGTGAAAGTACTCAGTGACTCCATACACACCTGTAATCTATTCAAGACACAGTCCATATGGACATTCCTGTAAAATGACAACTTGTTCTTGCACCGGACAGAATACCGACCGAACATGTGGTAGAGGTACTGTAAGTCTTGACACATACCCTTCTCCAGAGCTCCAAGTGGGCCAGGTTGATCTGGAATGGCCATCAGCGAGCCAAGCCTGTGGCTTGCCGGAGTTCCCTCTTTCCTTCATTAACCTACGAGCCCCGTCTAGTTCCCTCCGGAGTCTTCGCCAAGGGTGTGAAGCCTTCTCATACAGGCCTATGATGAATGACTTCTTCTGGTGCTGCTTAATGAGTTTGTGGAAGGTGTGCTTTGTTATGTTTTCATGTGGTTTCACTAACGCCACAGCATTCCTGGGAATTTGCAGAACGTGGGCCTGTTTTAACCCTATTATTTTATCAGCACCAAGTCCACCAATTACCTCTCTTATAGTGGCACAAGTTTTGTGTTGTGCACGTGCACTACATAGCCAAATAAATCCAACGGGACAACCCGTGATCTTGCCCACCTCACTAGGTCCCCTTACAGACCTCATTAGAACTTTGCTACATAAACACTACTGCTTTGCACAGGAAGATTTGTGCCACCTGTTAAATATGCATTGCTGAAAAAATATGGCGCACAGAGGAGCTTGTACAACCTGTGGAATATTCTGTAATATAAGTCCCAGAGAGTATTGTAAAAGTAATTAGGGCTGAGTCAATATTTGACAATTTGACAAGAATAAAAAGTCCAGCGTCCACATATGCCGTTGAAGTTTTGCAAGGTCACTAATCTTAGGGTCAGTTTGTGGTGTATGAGCCCATCCACTGACGTTTAATAATGCAAAATATCTTGACACGGCCTGGCATCACTTCTCCAATAAAAGCTAAAAATTCAGCACAAAGCAACCTGACTGTTTTTCTTCCTTGAAGTCGTAATGAACATAAATTGCCAGCGGAATGTGGTGTGCATGTTTAGCTTGATATTTTCTCTGCCCATATGAACTGGAGCTGAACGCAGCTGATTACCACATTCGCAACGCTTGAGCTGCAAAAGAAAGGACACATTCAATTTACTGCACCACATGGACACAGGAAACCAATTAGGGCCAGAGAATGATAAATGGCCATTTTATAAGCAGTTTGCTTGATTTTCCTATTAAATAAAAACCAGTACATTTTCCACTTCAGAGCCAGCAACAGGGGATTCACTTAAAGCTAACACAAGGGCCTCGCACAGACCCTGCACAGAAGAAAATGACTTTTACAGCTTTAAACAGCCAATTCTGACAAAACAGACAATCACAGGCTCCAGTGGCTTTTTTTGGTTATTCTTAACTTTCAAGCAAAGACATTTCAAAATAGAATTAACTCTTTGTACCACACCCAACCAATAATGATGAAAACAGGGTATTTAAGTAATAAAATGAAAATAAAAATAGTGCTTTTTAAAGCACAATCAGCAACTATAACATAATCTTGGTCATATTCGCAATTGCACAATAGTGCGTGTGATATTGCTGTTAAACAACTAGTTCAAAAATCAACAACAAATTAAAATTGAGTAACTTACATTTTATAGCCATTTTTTCCTGTTTTTGCTCCACCAACGAAAACAGCTCCAAAGAAAGTCTTGCAGTTTTACACAGTAAAAAGTGTTCCTGATTTGATCAGTGTTTTGAATGAACATGCAGAATGAATGATTCAATAACTCACTTAACTGTTTTTTTCCTGGATGAATCGGCATGTTTGAATGAATCGTTGAATAAATGAGTTGGTAACCTTCAGCCCTAAAATGAGCTAATGAAAAATTATTTAACCTAAATTAGTAGGCATCTAATAGCCTCAAGCACTTTTTTTTATTATGTTTTATATAAAACTCTACTGTACGGTTGAGATGTCAGTCCATGGTAAATCTCGCTTGAAATTGAGTTATTTCATGAGTTATTTTGCAATAATAAACATTTCTTTGGCTTTATATTAGCATCTTAGATACATTTTGTAACCATCAGAGATAAAAAAGATAAAAAAATTTTGTAGCGTCTGTATAATATATATAGCCCATATGGCAATATGCTATGTCATGTCCTTAACAGACATATCAACCATACGGTCACGCACTCAACCGTGCGACAGAGATAACAGTTGAAGGGTTACGGACAGTTACCTTTCGCCACCTAACAGCGAATATTAGGGTTAGAAAAAAATTGCCGCATCGATCACAATTCGCGAATCGAGAAATAATCCTGCATCGATTTTAATATTTTCCGAATTCTGAGCTTAGTTTTTAACAACAGATGGCACTGAGAAACCACCGTACATATCTTGTTTCTAATTTCTTACACACACTTGAACCTAAAATAACCATGCAAAAAACGCTGAATTACAGTGGTGTTCGCAGTGGACTGTGTTTACATTAATCTCGCGCCATAAAAGCATTCCGAGCAGCGGTGACTCGTGCCAAAAGCAGAAGCGTTCTTCAGCGCTCTTCTTAGTGAGTATTTGAGTGTGCGGTTAAAAACTACATTAGAGCGCCATCTGCTGTTAAAAACTAAGCTCAGAATAGATTCCAGAGAATCACGAATCATTCGGAATCGATCCATGAATCGCTATGCATCATTTTTTTTGTCACAGCCCTAGGTGACCTACAGATAGCAAATGAAAAATTGCAGACTGCCAGTGAAAAGCCTGCTCCCACTCTAAATAAATAAATAAATAAATACATTTTGCTGATATAGAGGTGGAATACGCTTAAAGTCGAAGACATTTTGTGGTATGGTAAGATTTAAGGCTGGTTAAGGGGCAGGAATAGAGAGTCAACAATGTAATTATATTACATGAAGGTATTGTTTTAAAGGGGTCATAGGATGCCCATTTTCCACAAGTTGATATGATTCTTTAGGGTCTTAATGAAAAGTCTATGACATACTTTGGTTAAAATTTCTCAGTGGTAGTGTATAAAACACCCTTTTTACCTTGACAAAATCAGCTCTGCAGAAATCAGCTCATTCTACCGCATGTTCCTTTAAATGCAAATGAGCTCTGCTCACCCCGCCCCTTTCTTCTGTGGAGTGATGAGCCGCGGTCTGTTTACTTTAGCCACATTTAGCTGCTAAACTTGCTAACTAGCACTTTATTAGGAAAGGCCATTGCAAAGATTTATAGAACAAAACAAAAAAACCCTTATACTCACTTCTGCTGTAAGTGAAGCTGGATCACGAATGATTCGCACAAACATAGATGGATATATGTAGATCGGGAGGTGCATTCGCTTCACAAACAAACGTAATCCACTGCATCTTCAGCGGCTCAGATGTCGTTAGTAAATGACGACCACTATGTTCATTATTACATCCAACAACAGAAAACCTCAAATCGCTTAGGAGCCATTCTTGTTTACGTCCCTGCTCCGGCTTCAAAACAATGGCGTTCTAACTGTTACAGCTCATTCAGAGCGGGTCTAAGGTAAGACGCCAGTGTCAATCGAACTATTGTGGGAACGGCCTCTGTCGGTGTGACATCACACAGAGAAGAAGCTGAGAATGCCTTTTTTTTAAAAAAAAAGGGGAAATTATGTTTACAGATTAATTAAGTGTGTAATTTTTAGCGGCATCTAACGGTGAGGATTCGAATTTCAACCAACGGCTAAGTCCCCCGCTCACCCCGCCCTTTCGAAACGCATACAGAAGCTACGGAATCTGACACAGGACAAAAATGTCGTCGTCTGTTACACCTGACAGTAGCCAATCAAGCGATGAGGTTTCTGTACAAAGGTAAGTCAAAGAATTATATTTACTTAATTATTCAGTAAACCAATATGTTATTGCGAATATTATTGTTATTCATTGATCATTGTCTCAGGTTTATTCGCTGACTTTAGTTAGATTTTTTGTATGACAGTTAGTAGGGTTGGGCGACGTCTACCAAATTGGCATCGGACGAAGTCTACAGTGAAACATCATGATGAAAAGTGAAATGCGATCGTGCATACGAAATCAGTTTCAATGCCATGCACATTACTAGCGGCCCCCTGATGCCCGCAAATTATATACAGTATAATTACTTAACGATATAACTGCGAGAGAAAGTAATGAAATATATATATTTTTCCATTTAATGTTTATTGCCTTTAAGACACAACTTTCTTTCCGAACACGGCATTGGGATGCGGTGGCTTGCGGGAGCGGAAAGGGAGGAGGGGGTGCGGTGGGATCACGATGCCGGCTCACGTACTGACGAATCGCGCTCTGTAGAAGTTTGTCCGTTTAGGGCTACTGTAGAAACATGGCGGCACTAAATGGCGACTTCCATGTAAGGGGACCCGCGGTGTATGTAGATATAAATTGCTCGTTCTAAGGTTATAAAATCATAACGGCTTATTATGTAAGGTCTTTACACACCTCTGAAAACATAGTTTTGTATGTTATATTGCATTTCTGCCAATAAATTCTCCCAAATATTACACACCGCACCTTTCAAAATCTCTGGGTGGATTTTTGTATTTATAGGGTAGATGTGTACATGCACTGCCAACACACAATTATATTCAAACAACATGTAAAAGTGAACTTTGCATCCGATGACCCCTTTAACACAATGTGAAGTCATATATATGTACAATAAGTACACAGTAAGTATAACTGTATCAAATTATTTATTTAAAGGGGTCATGACATTTAAACAATTATTTTATTATGTTCCTTGAGGTTTACTTATAATGTTAAAAGAGAAGTCCACTTCCAAAACAAAGATTCAGATATTTCTTTCTTCAGTCGTAAAGAAATTATGTTTTTTGAGGAAAACATTTAAGCATTTTCCCAAATGCGGTTAGAAAGATATGAACATCTTGGATGACAAGGGGGTGAGTACATTATATGTGAATCTTTGTTTTGGAAGTTGGCTTCTCCTTTAATATGTTGTTTGCACAATAAATAAATAAATAAATATGTGAAAAAATGATTATTTTCAACCCTCATTCTGATCCTCTTTAAAACGACCTGTTTTAAGGGGCGCGTCCTTTAAGACTTCAGTCAGTAATCCGCCACTGTTATGATTGGCTAACGTCATTGCATGGGAAACAGTATCAGTGCCCTAACCCCTTGCCATTGCTTGTGAGGGTTTTGACAACATAATCAAAATAAAACAGTCATTTCCAGACAAAGCATTATGACATCATTTACTTACGGTTTGTGATGCAGCTGCAGTCAGATCTAGTACCGCTTCATCTTTCAACAAATGTTTCTTTGTGAACTCTCCATGACACCGTGCCTCGTTTACAAAACAAAATGCTCTGGACAATCCTCTAACACGATCTGGGATGCCATTAAAAATAAACTATCCACTTGTTCTCAACGAACCTTCTGATATCTGTACAATTTGTCCATTGATGACAGACTCAAGTGTGTGGACTGTGTCAGAAAGCGAACGTGCATCTGTATACTGTATCCAGTGTAGACTAGACAGTGCTAGTGACTGTAATTTCTATTTGCTTTTGACGTTATGTGACACTCACATTCAACGTAATCAAGTGTCAAGCCGTTAAGTCACTGAACGCCAGTGGGCGGGGTCTATGACGAGAAGATTGCAAGATGCAGGGTGTTTTAATGATACAAAGACCTCTTATATGCCAAAAGATCAAGGCAAATTTGATTTTTCATGTCATGACTTCTTTAAATGTTAGTAGTTAGTGAGACTTGTATATAAAATGGGTCCTGTTTTGGAGTGTGGGTGCAAAATTCTTGGCCATTTTGATTCTTTAGTTTGATCAGTTAGGATATTGCTCAGACCTCTTGACACCTCCTACTGTGTATATTTACATACTCCGCTGTGCCAGCCTATGTAAAATTCGACCTGTTTTCTATGCAGTTGCATAGGAGGGAGAGCCTGGCACTTAGATTGAACTCGGCATGGTATCAACATGCCAATACAGTTCCTCTCCCGTCATGCCACGCTGTCAGGGAATTCACCGTCTCTAGCTACCGCTGTTATCCCTGCTCCCTTTCTCTGGCGTGGGAATGAGGAGGAGACAGGAGACAGGGGGAGCACAGGAGATGACAGCCACATAAAACACAATCTCCATTTTTGACAATGGGGACATTTCTGAACTGCAGAGAACATGGCGAAGAATTTAAACTCTTTCATCTCGTTATAATTATTTCCAAGAACAGACATGAAAAGGAGAATCCAAATTTTTTTCTTTTTGTTTATAAATTGAGGAACACAGACACAGTGTTGACAATTCTTTGCCGACACTTTTTTTTTTTTTTTGGTCAGGTAAGTGGGCTTTTTACCATTTTTTTAAACAAGGAATAATTAGGTTTGTTTGCTTGTTTATTTATTTACTTCAATAGACAAACCTCTAAAAAGAAGAAAAAGAAAAAAAATAGAAAAAAAGACCAGTTAATGGGGACTCCACAAACAAAGTTTTAAATTGCAATAAAGTAATAAAACATTTCTTATTTTAATTCAGTTTAATGTACAAAAAGATTTAAAACAAAAATTAAATTAAACGTATAATTTAAATGAAATATATATACAATTTAAATATAATTTTAAAATTACAAATAATTACATGATTTATTAAAAAATAAATTAAAATGAAAACAGAAAATAAAAAAATTAAACTCAAAATATTAATAGAAATGATAATCAGTAATACTAAAATAACATTGATCTGAATGAACAAATGAATTAATGAATGAAAAAAAAAAAGTTTTTTAATTAGGAACACAAAAGATTTTCTTTTAAATAGTGGAATCCCATTTGGACACAAATATGGGTATTATTATGAAAAAGCGAATGCAGGAAAATATTGCACAGATGTTACACGGCAGCAACACGATTGCCATTGGTTCACATGGTGGTTTACCACTTAATAAATACATCATTAATTAAATAAATATTTAAGAAATGTTTTGTAAAACAGAATTAAAATAAGTCTCACTTTGGAGTGGTATTAAGTGAATCAATCAAATATGTGACCCTGGACCACAAAACCAGTCGTAAGGGTCAATTGTTTAAAATTGAGATTTATACATCACCTGTATTGATGTATGTTTGTTAGGATTGGACAATATTTGGCTGAGATACAACTATTTGAAAATCTGAGGGTGCAAAAAAAAAAAGCAATGCATAATACTAATCAAAAATTACATTTTGATATATTTACAAAGTATTGCTACAAATATACCTGTGCTACTTATGACTGGTTTTGTGGTCCAGAGTCACATATGGGTATTATTCTGTAAGAGCTACAATAAGAAAATATCTCAAAGCTGCAAAGTCAGCAGCACTATTGCCATTGGTCCATATGAGTTACCAGTATTCAATCAGCACCATTTTCTGTGTTCACTCTCCTCCACATGCTCTGTACCACTTACTGACCAACATCTGAAATCCAGCATTGACTGCTATGTGTCATGCTGTGAAGGCCCAAAGCCTGATCAACAAATGGAGAGCGAATACAAAGCCAACACCAATCAATACTTCCCTTTGTGAAGGACTGGAACGTTCTATGTATCCATCAGTCTGAAGTAAGCCAATAACTCAACCCACTCAAGCCTCAGCGGATCGTGGTCTGACAGTGAAATATGACATAATACCGTCTCTGTGAATCTGATGTTAATTCAGTGTAGGTCCAGCTGTACAATTCCATTTTATATTGTCAGACTGCTCAGTTTAACAGTGTATGCTCATATACACAAACAATTTCACATGAATACCACAGACGGCTAGGTCTGACATGCCACGGAGGTTCCCTCTAGGGATATAATTATAGAAATAAATACAGTGGAGGCTGTAGCTGTTAATAAATGTGTGATTGTTGACAGTCAGAGTATAGTTTAACATGCACGGTAAGGGGCTGTGGTGTTGCCTTTCAGATGCAACTCTGTGTGTGAGGCTCCAGGCTGGTCAAAGAATTGCACTAATGCCCCTGGTCCTGCTTTTTCCACACTCCCGTAGACAATGACCTTGTCTATATAAGGACCCTGAGGACTTGAGTTGCATTTCAAAATAGCAACTGATTCTGACCTTGTAGGATAATGAACAAGGATATACAACGTCTGAGAATCTCACATCTGTTTGCCCAGATCCAAAAGACCATTTAGTTTACTTTATGTTAGTATATGTGTGTGTGCATTGCCGTTCAAAAGTTTGGGATCTGTAAGATTTTTAATGTTTTTATAAAGAAGTCTCTTGTGCTCAACAAGGCTGCATTTGATCAAAAATACAGAAAAAACTATTGTGAAATTAAAATTTAAAATAATGGTTTTCTATATTTAATATATTTTAAAATATAATGTATTTCTGTGATGCAAATTACTCTAGTCTTCAGTGTCACCTGACCCTTCAAAAATCATTGATCAGTGATCAGTGTTGATTTATTATCAATGTTGGAAACAGTTGTGCTGCTTATTTTATTTATTTATTTGTTAATTTTTTGAATATGTGATTATTTTTACACTAAAAAATGCTGGGTTAAATACAACCTAGCGCTGGGTGAAATATGGACAAACGCAGCGATTGGTTTGTTTTGACCCAGTGGTTGGGTTAAATGTTAAACCCAGCCTTCTGGGTAGTTTTATTTAACTCAACTATTGCTTAACAATTACTATGAATGACTTAAAGAGAGACATACTCATTTACTCAATCAAATCATACTCAATTCTCATTTATTCAACTTATTAATAAATGTCCACTTATAGAACATATTAATGTTAATATTAATTACAGTCATTTTTAAGCTGAGTTAAATAAAATTTTCACCCAGAGACCCTGCTGGGTCATTTTTTTTCTATACGCAACAGCTGGGTTAAGCCCGCCTCTGACAAAACAACCCAACTGCTGAGTTACAGTCAGAGCGCAGGCTGTTTGGGTCCTCTACAGGAGAGAGCGCTTCTCAGTGCCATCGATTTGGTGCACTTCCCCAGCGAAATAAAGGTTTGTATACATTTAATTTCATTTATAAAGTCTTTATTGTGCTGTAAATTGTATTATGATGATATGTCAGTCAGCTGTGTCAGCAGTGGTCATTTCGCAGGATGGAAACGCCTTTTGCCTTGCATAAAATAAACAGATTTTTTTCGTTATAGTACTGAGTTTAATTAAATTTGATGTTAAAATATGTTCTCTAATGTCAGTACTGTTTGTTTATAGGCAGGTTTTGGAGTCAGTCACGGCATCTTTCAGCTACGAGTGAAATGCAAGGCAGTAACCCCGGTGAGCAGCAGCCCTTCATTTGCTCATATTTCGGGGACACACCGGTACGAGAATTAGTGCTATTTCAGAAAAAAAGGCAGTTACAGAGAACAGTTACACTAAAATTAAAATGCTACTTTTACATTTTTTATGTTTTTATGTTAAATGAGTTTAAATGCATGTAATATTGTAAACTATGCTGCATTCACGCAAATAAATTCAGTCTAAATTCAGTCTCATATTTTGTCTATGTGTTCTTGCTTAATAATAAATGTTCATTTTTTGATTATCGCTGTTACCTCTATTAACTCTGTCTGTGGTTTTCATAAGTTCCAGTCTATTTTAAGCCAGCAATATAAGGATTTTTAAACAATAGTTGAATTAAATAAAATAACAGTGTGTTTGGTAAAAAACATTTAACCCAACCAGCTGGGTCAAAATAACCCAGCATGTGTTTCATCCAATATTTACCCAGCGCTGGGTTACCAAATATGGGTCGTTTTTAACCCAGCATTTTTAGAGTGTAGGCTTCTTTAACAAATACAAATTTTAAAAGAAAAGCATTTTTTTTTCGAAATAGAAATCTTTTTTAACAATATAAGTATTTACTATCACTTTATATCAATGTAACACATCCTTGATGAATAAAAGTATTAATTCCTTTCAAAAAAAAAGTACTGACCCCAAACTTCTGAACGGTATTGTAAATTGCTACAAAAGATTTCTATTTATTATTATTATAGATAGATAGATAGATAGATAGATAGATAGTCTACAAATTATTCTAACAACAAAAATAAATAAATAAATAAATAAATAAATCAAACCTAGAAGCTTGCTAAACTTTTTTTTTTTTAAACTTGTTATGCCAACATTTAAACTTTGTTGTGGCAGTCTTAGCTTTTCTAGTTAGACAATTTGTATTAATGTCTTTTGCATTTTAATTTATTTTAGTTATACTTCCTGTATATACTGTACAGTCATTAAAGATGAATATATAGCTGCACAAATAAGCAGTGGATTTGGGTTACAGGACTAGAATGTAGGAAAGTTCGAAAGTGTGATCAAGAAAAGCTTTGGGATGTGTTCAACTCTAGTCAATCACAGATGAAGGCAGGAGATAGTCGTTAGGGGACTGAAGCTAAACTAAGCTCCTTAATGGTCTTCAACTTTGAATGGACTTCTGGGTTCAATTATGACATCAATATTGCATGTCTCAGAACTACTAGATGAGACCCTTACAACCCTCCCAAAAAATCAGCCATATGAGTTTGGTGCGAACAAGCTTTGAGGTTGCACATCAGTAGAATATATCAGAGGGTTTTGTATTAGATGAGATTAGACCTGCCAGCTCCGGCCCCCTTCGTTATAGCGGTCCCATACAGAAGGGCCGATTGATCAGTTTGTTTAAGGGAATGTAAATAATGAATTCCCCCGGGATTAATTGTGGCCTGGTCGGTAATTGCTGGAGATCACAGCCCCCAATTCCGAACTTCAAACTGCAAGCGTGAGGCGTTAGAGTGAATAATGATGATTTTGACGGAAAGAAAAGGAATTGGGAAATGTAAAGAGGCAGGTAGGCAAGGAGAAAGGAGAACGGCGGGAAAAAAAAGAAAAAGCACAACTAATGAGGTACAAAGACCTAACGAGTTTGGTGGGGAAAATCAAGTGTTTCCAAAGTCATCTTTAAACTTGGCGAGATGAAACCGAAGCGCGGCAGTTGTTTTTGACAGCTGGGGATGAGTGGGGCCACAGCTCTGAGAGAGGGGTAATTCCCTATTCCTTTTTTATTATCCCCCCCCTCTGTCTCTCTGCTGGGAGCCCCCTCGTCTCTCTCCCGGTCCCAACATTGATTCTTGAATTAGACTGTTTTATTGAATAATTAATATGGCGCTCCTTGTGATTGATGATTTGCATGGCTTGAATATTAGCTTTTCAATCAAACGCTGCTTGTTCTAATGTAATCATATTGAAAACATGTCAAGAAGTGTTTACCCACTTTGCGTGTGATGTCATCTTTTGTAGCGCCACTGCCGCCGTACAATGCTCTTCAGCGGGGAATAGCCTCGTTCGACATGCACGCGCTGGTGATTACACAAATCTTCAGCTCTGGCAGCTCGGAAAAAGGGCTGATGGATTTTTTTTCGTCCGCTGAGAGCCATCATTTCCTCTAAGAGTGCCGCTCGCAGACAGAGAGAAGCAGGACTCATGTTGAGTGGCAGGACGGCATGACTGGGAATACAGAGTTTGCGAGGCATGTAGATAACGGCATGCCAAAATAAGCACGAAATGCCTCAATGAGTCTGCATGCGAATATCGAGAGCCCGCTTTAATTTGGGCCTGATTGAAGTGGCGCGCATGTTTGTTTGTTGTTTGGAGTCCATTTCTGAGAGCGTGTCAGCTCTCAACTGGGGCTTGAAAGTACTTTGCCTCATTGAGTGTCGGTTGTGTTTAGACTTCGCCAAACATGTGCACAGCTAAATTATTTACGCCAAACACACTAATGACAGGGAGGGATCATGTAGAGCAAAGGAAGTGGGGATGAGTGATGATCAGGGACTGGGCCCGTCTGTTTGACTAATGCTCACAACCACACGAGGCTCGTCCTTTCCCCAAGTCTCAGCATTACAACTCACATGCCCCAAATAGTCACTATTACACACAGACACTTCATGGTCATTCAAAATCAAAGGGAAATGTGGATTTTACATCCAACTTCACAAAAAGAAAATGATATCTTTGATAATTACTTTTCATGATTATCCTATGTTAAAAGTGTTTGTCTAGAGGTCTGTGGAAAAATCTGTTTGTTTACATTGTCTGTTTTCATGTCACTGAAAACACATACAATTTTTTTCCATGAAACATAAGAGTAGCATAAAAAAAGAGCTATTAGGTAAGTGTTTTCCCTTCTTTTGTTATATCTTGCTTTTCTATATATGAGCAATATCACACTCGCAGACGTGAGATATGGCTGTATATCGGCACGACTGTGATTCAGCTGCAGTTAATCACAGCGTGCCGTTATATATCCATATCTCACGTCTACAAGTGTGATATTGCGTTTCTACAACAGTTTGACAGCACGAGTGTGTACATACATAAGAAACAACAACAGAGTGTCTTTAAAAACAGAACTACTTCCTTCCGCCACAGATTCAAATCTCAGTTTAACAGGTGCGCCCAAGCCGAGTCGAGCCCAAGCCGAGTCGGATTACTAGGGATGGGCGATTACTAGGGATTTTCTATTTCTTTGTTTTCTAAATATTTATTTATTTTTTACACGGATAAATACGTTTACTGTAGTGGTAACTACAAACCTGTAGTTGAAAATACTTAGTTTCATAAGGGGCTGCCAGTGACCGGCTGTTGTACACATAAAATGCGATCTTTTAATTCTGACAGCGTATGATTTATCTTAACGTTACTACAATATAGAACATGGTCAATGAATATTAAACATTAATTTAAATAAATGTAACTGCACAATTATGTAGGCTACAATTTCAATTTGTTTATTGTGAAATGACTCAAACGTATTTTTTTTTTTTGCTGTCCTCTGATAAGCATTGTTCTGGGCTGCCATTCCCAAAAGCGTCAATGCTTTCTTATGATACTTTTGGGAAATGCAGCCCTGTTTGAAAGCACTGTCTAAAGTGAGTGAACACTCTCTGTGATTGTTTGGTTCTGTCTTGCAACATTTGCGTGCATTCAGATGAGCAGGTAAATAGTTCTATCCTGCACAATTATTCCCTAACATAGGTTATACGTCTAATTCAGTGCATATTGTATGCATTGTTTTTTGTTAAATAAACAAAATCACTGGTAAATAAAACACACCTTAGTATCGATATTTTTATTTGAGTATCAATACTTTCGATACTTGTATCAGTATCGATATATCGATACTTCAGTATCGATACGCCCATCCCTACTGATTACGTGAATCTGATACAGCATTCATTCTACAGCTCAATCTCATATTCATAATAAAACATTAGTTTGAATGTCCGCTGAGGAAAGCGTTAAGGAAATCTGTTAAGGGTAGTTCTGATGACAGCGGTGATCACTGCAATTGTTAGCAGCGTCAAGCTGTTATTAAAACAAAAAATACATTTATTTTTCATTATAAAGGTCTATACTGCTGACTGTTATGAACGGTCTCTTGTCGCCTAATGGTGGAACAACGTAACTAAAGTCACCATCATGAACAAACATATTTTTCAATACTAAACACTATTATTAAATAAATATTTATTGAATAATAATATTTAATAAACAACAGCCATCATAGAAGCTGCTATGCAATTCAGTTAAAAATACACAGGGAGTGCACTGATATACAGCACTGAATTTACATAAACATGATTGAGATTCTGCAAAAACTATTTGCTCTGAAACAAATATCAGATTAATGAGACCAAAGACCTCTTGTTAGATTTACCCAAAACGAATTGTATCTCATGTTTAACCACTATAGAGACATTGGAGCCAATGGTAAATTCCATAAGATCTGGCTGAGGTAAAGCTGTTTTTGGCAGGTTCATGAGTGCAGAACAGCCGCTGACACCCTTGAGCTCACATCTCAGAAAATGTTGATGCAAATTTTCAAATAGACATTATCTTTATTAACAAACTGCATATATGAACTATCTATAAACAAGTACAGTCTCACCTAAAAACCTCTTAAAACTACATTCCATGACACAAAAACAGTAGGGATGGCCAATATGGGTTTAAAAATGTATCACGAGAATTTCAGGTATTTATTGCGATGACAATATCAATGACGATAATTCAGGGAATCCTGTTTCTTTAGAGAAAAGTATTATCTTTCCTATTTTTACCCACAATAGTGTTGTGAGCATAACTGAGTACACATGTAATGTAATGGCTGTATAATTCACTGGAATGGAAATTGAATTTTTGTACTTTTTGTACTAGAAGCTCCTTACACCAAGACAAATTCCATGTGTGTAAACACTTGGCAATAAAGCTCTTTCTGATTCAGAAGCCGGAGGGTGCCCTTGCTCAGAAACTTCACATATGTGTTATAGCAGAAGTAATAGTACTGACGACGCTCCAGGAATCTCCAATCCAGTTACTGCTATCTGAATAAAACGCAGATAGAGAAATATTAACTGAGTAAACTTGAAGACAATAAACATGCGATGGCTACAGTATATGGTTTGTCTGTGTTCTTCAAGCAATCTTGGGTATTTTTATAAGGATAAAGTATATTTATAATGCAATGCTAATCGACACAGCCTTTATAATGCTATAAAATAGTATGATTTCAGCCTCATTCTGTGATATGAAACCACGGCTGAGCACAAAGGGTTATTTCAAACACTCAACTATGTTATGAAGTTAATTTGGAGAAAAAGCATGTCAATAAATAATATCTTTGTTGGACAATTGGTTTGTAAACAGACTCATACACATGCAAATCCGCATTGCACACGTGCTACTAGTACATTTAACATTATTCAAGGCTCAGACTTATTTTTGTGGCACTGCACAGTTCTGACCAAAACAGTTCCAGATTAAAGCTCTTAATTTAGTGGTATAACATTAGTTTCACGTCCGCGTTAAGCATGTCACTTTGTACTGAGGCACGTAGAAATATGTCAACAACTAGACTTTATCGTTATTATGGCGGGAAGACTAATTCTTATCGTGGGGAAAAAATTTACTGGTATATTGCAAATGATAAGATATAGCCCATCCCTAAAAAACAGTAATATTTTTAAAATTATAGTAGAGTTGGGCATCCGTCACGACACTCCCTGCGAGAAATACTGCAAGCGGCGTGATACAATTACAAATGGTAAAATGGCTGTTGGAGGTTTGTTTGACTCTAATTAAGAAACAAAGGGAGAAAGTCATCGCGATATGATTGGATATTACTGGTTTTGATTGGCTATGATTGGTTCATGCCATAAATCCCACCTCTTGTGTTTGTGCATGTTCTGCAAATGTGAATCAGTCTGAATGAACAATATAATGGCGTTAATGAAAAGACTAATAAAAAAGTAAACAGCTCACACATATATATCACCACTTTGTCAAGACAAAATCAAACTTTAAATGGCCTGAAAACATGATCTGTGTTTTTTTTTTAGTGCGCAACCAGCTTGTTGAATTAAAGGTACATCTCCGCATCTGTGACCAGTGTTTACCGAGCTCCACACTCCTAATTTATGAGGCCATTATTGAATTTTCATTGTCTTTTATTGTGGCCAAACTGCAAATTAATGTTGAAACATTGTCCTTTGATTGTTATTGGGAAAGCAGTGTGAATGATATTGCATTATA
The DNA here is from genome assembly GCF_022985175.1 of Labeo rohita. Taxonomy (NCBI): domain Eukaryota; kingdom Metazoa; phylum Chordata; class Actinopteri; order Cypriniformes; family Cyprinidae; genus Labeo; species Labeo rohita. The sequence continues at coordinate 23,459,198 of NC_066877.1, forward strand.
ATCAATGTTTAAATATGTCCAATTGCAATTACTAATGCGACATATTGTTACATACAGTAACATGTTGTGTTGTTTTAATGTCACTTTTAATATCATGGCATATTGTTTTCATGACATATCATGTTAGCTATGAATAAAAATAATAAAAAAGCCTCATAAAAACACAAAGCTCACTTACATTAAAGGCACCTTGAAGATAGGGGTCCGCTCCCCGGGGCTTACTACATGTCTCTTATATTATGCAAAAAATCATTAGGCTAAATTAAAAAGCTGTTTGAGAGTAACCAGATCTTTTAATGAGGCCAAAGAGGGAAAAAAAGCAACATTAAAACAGAACCCTAGAACAGAAACACAATACAGGCAGAGCGGGCAGCTATCGATTATCACTCGGCCAGGTCACTATCTCACTTTCTCTGGACACTGCTGCTGAGTCCATGAGAGGATGAGAGAGAGGCCAGCTAATACCACACAATCCGAACATGGTTCCAGACCTTTTCATTATCAGTCTCGTATTATTGATGGCAAAGTACTGCAGGAGAGGATCAATAGCATTCAGCTACCCTAAGGAATGGAAACAGATGAACAGATAAACAAGGAAAGAAACATTTATAGATATCAAAAATAGCTTGGATTGGATATCATATACCTTATATATCACATTTTATGATTTTATTTCAGATGCCGATAACAACCATAATTTAGCTAAATATACTAGCCATTTTCACCAGTATATGAAATGAGTCACAAGGCTTATAGATTGTGGGTTTGCTGTCAGACCTGGTACAATTGAGTTTAAATACCAATTAAAGTAATACTATCTTCTTCCAGTGTCTCCAGCTACACCACAATTGGAGGGGCCAAGTAAGCATTGTTGATAAGTAAATATGTGCAGTCATATGCTGATTTTCAGTTTGCTGTTATAATTACACTATATTAAATATACAATACTTTCAGTTATTTTTTCCCTGTACGTTACAGTTCTATACCATGTTACTTAGTGAGTGAATCATTAAACCATTCAGTGAACCAATTTGTTTCAATGCTGATGGATTTTTTTCAGAAAAGAAAAAGAAATGCGGTATCAAATGGGTCAGTCCCAAAACTCACACTTGGGGTTTTTGCAATAGGGCGTCCAGACGTGCCCGTTTGTTGTTCTGTCCCAGGAAATGTCGTTTTACACCATCTTCAAAACGATCCGTGCGGTAAAAAGGCTGGATAAACATTGCCTTCCGGTTTTCAGAGCAGGGGTGTAGTGATTATTTTCACCAACAGAGAAAGCTGCAAGCTAAGAGAAGAGCGCTATTATCATCAATTATCAAAAGAAACACAAGATGTGTCCGATATTCCCCCCTATACCCTTTAATAGGGCACTATTTGAGGGCACAGACATTTAAAAAGGTGCACCGCCGACGTAGGCTACATTCAACAGATAATGTTTTGTGAGTCTTGCCGAATAAATTATCGCATCTCGCCAAAAGATGGAGTCTCCAGCTGAATCATCCATCCATCTTTCTTACCACTTGTTCAGTGTGGGTACAGCCAGATCCATTTAACGACTCTCGGTACAGTATAATATCATAGAAGTATACATTTATTTTTAGCTGATTATTATATAGTTTAACTATGGTTTATACATTTTAACAGCAAGCACACAATATAGAAAATCGGCAGCCTTTCCAGTTGACTCTTCCCAGGGAGTTTGATTGACAAGCAATTTGATCAGTCACAACGCTGAATCTGCCGTTTTGTCCACAAACAAACCAGGATGCCGAATATTGCTGCCCTCACGCCATGTTGTAATTACCGTAATTACGAGATGACAACACGTGACATTTTACTCATAGCTTTCCATGTTGTTGGCCTCAGAGGTAGCGCCTAAAGGTGCGTTCACGCCATATCGGAATTCCCGTAATTACGAGATTCCAACTTGTAAAAAGCGTTCACGTCCTCGTAGAACTTGTAATTACAACTTGTGAACTGGGAGTCTTCTGAGAGCTACGACTTGTACCACATGACCACTGTACCACCTGACCAACGTAGGCTCTGTTTAGGCGTTCATAGTGTTGCCATAGAAAAGCATAAGTCCGAGTCCGAGGACGTGAACAGCTCCGAGTAGAACGTCACATGTTGTCATTTCGAAATTACGGTAATTACGACGTAATTATCACGTGGTACATCTGTCATTGGTCTAAGTCGTAACTCTCAGAACATTACGAGTTTACAAGTTGTAATTACGAGTTCAGGAGCACGTGAGGGCTTTGGTGTTGTAAGTGTTGCCTTTGAAACTCATAATTCAGATAGAATAGAATGTCACGTGTTTTCATCTCGGAATTACAAGATGGCGTAAATGTAGCGTTAATTAACGTTGTTGGACTCAAACAAAGACTAAAGGCCCTTTCACACGGGACGCGGCAGTCGCGAGTGTCTAGTTCATTTTCAATGGGAGACACGTGGAAAGCGGCAAACCATGGGTGGTTTCGCTGGCGGCGTGGAGGCGGAGCGCAAGTGGTTCTCGTGCACCCAAAATCCTGCTGCTTCCACGAGCACGGCGCTTTGCAGCAGCGGTAGCTGCATTGGCTTTAACCAATCAGTGAACCGATTATTAACAACCAATCATAGAACATTTAACTAAACTTATAACGGACAGTTGAAAATGGAGGAGAAGATTGTTTTTAATGCTCTTAAGGCAATTCTTCAAAAACAATAATGACAATAATTAATGACGGGATGACACAAACACAGATTTCCGTTATGTTTTATTTAGTTTTTAGTAAATACAAATGTGACCTTGACAATTGTAACTATGGCAACATCCGCCCCGAGACCGCATTGCGTACACCGCCTCAACGGCACAAACCGCTTCCACTAGAAGAGAAGGTGGCAGCCGCATGCCGATTTCACCGTCTCGTGTGAAAAGGCCTTAAGGGACTTGGACTCAAACTTGAGAAATGGTGTGTAGTGACGTCTTTCAGTGGTTGAAACAAGATACCTTCTAATGTTTATTCATGTTTACTTCGTGCTCTAACAAGAAAAGAGGAAGAGATGATCAGTTAGGGTGCCGCTTGAACTGATGAGGCACTACTTTTGAGTTTATATCCCACACTTCTGGCTTTTTTCTCCTCGGAATAAACAAACTTGCTATTGCTGAGTTAAATCGAGTTATAAAGTCCAAAATACGAGATATAAACTTGCATTTGCGAGAAAAAAAGGCAGAATTGTGAGATAAAATCTATTAAAAAAAAATCTATAAAAAAATAATAAAAATAATATACCTTTTTTGGATAAGTTGGAAGTGTCCCCAGTTTAAATTTCAGAAATTACATTTCCGTTCATGCCATTTTGTAACGTTAATTACTGTAATTTCGAGATGACAACACATTTTTACAAGTTGGAATCTCTCAATTACAGTAATTACGACATGGCGTGAACGCACCTATTTTCCTAGAAATCTTGCAATTTTGGGGCACATGATTTCCTAAACATGATGAATGATGGGATAAGCTTAAACTCGAGTATGTGAACTTATTCAGGCATTTTTCCGATCTGGGACAGTCTTACAGTACATGCGCTCTGAAGTGGTCAAGAATAAAAACAGGCAAATTAAGTGAATTTTGTCTTAGCTGTAAGTTACTCAGTCATTTGTTTATTGATCATAGTTGTTATGAAAATGAGTTTTGTCAAAATATGAGTTGAATTTAAATGAAGCTGTTTTTAAATTCAGTACATGCATTAATTAAATCACGTCAATAAATGCAGTCTACAATCCTGTCCGTCGTACAAGCAATCTTTTCTTAACTCATGTAACAGACCTAATTGGAGGATCTATTTCTGCATCAAATCATCATGTCTGACATAACAGCAATTTTGTAATTGGACAGAAGATTATACTTTGTGTCTGGGAATATATCATGTTTAAGTATGCTCATATCTTTGGCACAGGCACAGGCTGATGATACAGGTGACTGCAGCTGGCTGAAATATGTCATCGATGGCTGAGACACACACATGCACTACAGACAGTGGTGACTTTACACCCAACTGACAAGGTAATGCGAGAGAGTAGGAGAGAAAATAAAAAGTGTGAGGGTGAGAAAAGGAGAAAGAGAGGGAGAGAGAATCAGAGTTTTGATCCAGGGGTTAGAGACGTAATATGAACGCCACATGACATTCTGGTTTGGCTAACCCTGGCTGGAGGTGAAACAGGGTTTACGGTTTTAGTAAGTGGTGTGGTTGTCTCTTTATGGCTACTCTGCCAGAGATATCATCTCTTATTTGTCATATTGGGTCAGCAGAGGTGGCCTTGTAAAGCCCTGCTGACACAAAGTGCACTGTCACTATAAAGTGTGATGTCAAACCCTTCCTCTCCTCGAGACAAGAAACCATGTGATATAGTGAGACAACAAGCCATGACATTCTTACATACACACAACTTACAGTACAAGTGACTACACACGACCTGTGTCTGAACCAAGAGTCTGAAAACAAACAGCTCTGAATGAAAAGCAGACAAGGAATTATGCAATTAATTTGTCAAATCAGTAAAAACAAGGTTCATTACAATTCAAGCAACTAGAAAATTTATAAAATAATTCCCAAACTGTTCCAAAGGATATTCCCAATGATTTAAATAAACATGTCAACTGTAAAAATAAAAAGTTCATGAACTTCATGAGGTAGCAAGCAAATGTATTGGTATTGCTTAAATCAAATGTTATGCTTATATGTATATGTATATATATATTATATGTATATGTGTGTGTGTGCCCATTTTACTGTTTATTATTAATAATAGTATTAAATATTAATAGAATTAATAACATTCATTATTATTGTTATTATTATTATCAACAATAATAATGAATAATAATAATAATGGTGTAATATTACATAACTAATCTATCATGCTGTCTATAATTTACTTATTATACATTGATTTTCAAATTTAATGAAAATAATAAAAAATATTTTAATTGGTGTAATATTGCATAACTTAATCTAGTAATCTAAATATATTTTAATATTATTATTTAATAATTATAATAATAATAACAACAATAAGAATAATAATTACAATAATTACAAAATAATTACAAAAATAATTACAATGGTGTAATATTACACAATTAATCTATCATACACTGATTTTCAACTTTAACAAAAATAATAAACAAAAATTATTTTAAACGGTTTAATATTGAATCACTTAATCTATCAATATAACAGTATTTTTTATTATTGTTATTATTATTATTAACAATAAGATTAATGAATAACTACAACGATGTAATATTACATAACTAATCTATCATTCTGTCTATATTTTAATTATTATTATACACTGATTTTTAAAATGTACTAAAAAATAATAAATAAAAATTATTTTAATCAGTGTAATACTGAATAACAATCTGTCAATATAACATTATATTGATTATTATTATCATTATTGTTGTCATTATTATTATTAACAATAAGGTCATTCTGTCTATATTAATTATTAATAATTAATTATTATTATACATTGATTTTAAAATTTATTAAAATAATTAATAAAACATTTTAATTGGTGTAATATTGCATAACTTAATCTATCAATCTAATTATATTTTAATTACTATTATTATTATAGTTGTTAAATTGAACTTCAAATAATAATAATACAGATATAGATAGATTAATCAGTTCTTAATCGCTCTTTAAAATAACTGGATGCTCACTTTTTGCCATATATGTGGGACATAAATCCAACTGTTTTCATATCAGTAGGATGACTCTGTAGGATGTGTCTGGCAGCATTTGTGTAAATTTAGCGAACTAAATGGAAAGCCATAGTGCCACAGTTATATGGATGTTGCATCAGTTCCATACATGTTAAAAACGGCTACATGTTCCTAATGGCACATTCTGATACGTTTGCTTTTGAATATATTAAACCTTTTTTCATTCTTTAGGAAAGAGATAGGGTTTCAGCCGTGGGAGGGAGGCCTTCAGCTGCAGTTAATTTAAGCTCAATGTCATCCCTCATAACTAGCACACTACACTTGTTTTAAGTCAGTCGCGGGCATGCGGTGCCACAGCAGGTAGTGAGTGGAGGGATTAGCACTGAAAATAACCCTGCCGCTGATACGTCCAATCAATCACTGAGCCGCCCACCCCCTGACCCCGCGCGGCTCTCAGCGTTCGCCGCTCCCACGGGGCCGTGCCGCCGTCCCCAGGTCCCGCTCAGGGGGGAAATCACACACCTGCCACTGGAGCTGAACTCTGACCCACTTCCTGTGCGCGAGCTCCCTATCCGGGGCGCTATCAAACGGGACTTTCTGCGCGGTTAAGTCAGATGCGATTATGGGCCTTGATCACGCCACTGTCAACAGAAAGCTAGGCAGAGAGCAGAGTGCTGAATTATGGAGGAGCTCTGTTGCACGAGAGACATAACCTAAATGCAGGGTCTAACCCCATGTGCCCCGGCACCCTGCTTGTTATTCAGCGCAACGGCAGGGATGTTTTTGAACGGGTGTTTTAGGGCCGGCGCAGAAACGGATTGGCAGATTCGCGTCTGACGGCTGTGCACGTGCAGGGGTGTCGTATTTATGGCTGCGCTGATGAAAACGCAACGTCTTCATCAGAGACTAAAAGGGTCGCAGGAAAGCAACAGTTGTCAGATGATCTAACGCCGCTGATTTCAGCACCTGCTTGACTCGTGCGGGAGCCGGGCTAAGGGCCTCGGACGCCCGAAACACCCATCTCACACATGTGTCGAACTCTGCGTCTTAATCACCGCAGGGAGAGCTTTTGGGTTCCGCCAGCTATTCCGTTTGGTCTTTTTCAGGCAGAAGAAATGGACAACCCGGGCCAATTAAATACCATCCCTGACACAGTTACCACGGCGACAGCGAAAACACATCTCAGCCGTCATATTTCTATTCTCAAAATAGCTATATCAAGGAGCAATTTGGCAGGTGTATGATTGTGGGCCGGGACGCAAGGAATTTAAGAGGAGCTGATGGATTGCCTTGTGCTGGCAGGGTGTCTGGGTGCCGTGGACACATACGCCCCGGCCGGGGCGGGACACAGAGCGGGCCGACGTTTGATCCCAGAGCCCCTCCTCGTTAGGCGGACAGGCCTGCCAATTCTTCCTGCCCTCCTCTTGCGGCAAAGGAATGATTGTGTGTGTGTATGTGGGTTTAGCTGTGGGTGAAGGAACATGACTGGGCTTCTCTAGAGCCAGGTGGCTACTCGGAGCGGGGTGGGAATCTGCCAGCTAGTGATGTCACACATTAAGCGGGAGACTAGGAGTGGCTGCCGTCCTGGGAGCACATTAATGACACATACTGCACATAGCCCAGCTCTGAGCTAACTTTTTCCCAAACGTCTCACTCATGTACAGGGCCGGCTAGCTAAGCTAGCAGCTACTCTAGAGAAAAAAAAGGCTCAGTGAGAGATAAATTAGCTAGTTACATAAGCTAATACATGTATATGAGAACGAAAGATTAAAAATTACACAGCCAGATGTGTGTATCTTGTTTATGACATACAAAAAAAAAATCTCAAATGCATTTAATGGAATGTCAAAGCACCACAGTATGACCATTTGAAACCATCAATGTAGCATGGAAGCACCATAAGTTCAAAGGAGAACTTCCAGAACAAAAATTTACAGATAATGTACTCACCCCCTTTTCATCCAAGATGTTCATGTCTCTTCTTTTTTCAGTCATAAAACAAATCATGTTTTTTGGGGAAAACATTTCAGCATTTCCCTCCATATAATTGACTTCTATGGTGAGTTTGAACTTCCAAAATGCAGTTTAAATGCAGCTTCAGAGGGCTGTAACCAATTTACATACTTTCTAACCGCAAACCCTTGTCTTGGTCTAGCTCTGCCGAACTGTGTGTATTCCTGTTAATGACAGTTAGGGTATGTCGAAAAACTTGACCGACGTAGTGTTTACAAAGTGAATGTGGAAAGGTCAAATGTCCCTTACAAAAAAAAAGTAGTAAAACAGCGATGTAGGATGATTTTGAAGTTGAGAGAGAAAATGAGATGGGAATTTTTCGACCTTAACTGCCTTGAACCGGGATGCACAGACTACAGATGCACAACGCAGAACTAGACAAGACAAGCATTTAAGGGTTAAAAAGTATATAAATTGTAATTTTTTCTAGATAAAAAGATTTTCTAGATAGATTTTTCTAGATCTTTTTGCTAGATAAGACCCTTCTTCCTTGGCTGGGATCATTTAGAGCCCTCTGAAGCTGCATTTACAATGCATTTTGGAAGTTGAAACTCGTGGGCACCATAGAAGTCCACTATATGGAGAACATTCCTAAAATGCTTTCCTCAAAAAACAAAATTTCTTTACGACTGAAGAAAGAAAGACATGAACATCTTGGATGACAAGGGGGTGAGTAAATTATTTGTAAATTTTTGTTCTGGAAGTGAACAACTCCTTTAAGGTCAGTAAGCTTGTTTTCATTGTTTTTAAAATGTCTTATGATCTTAAAGGCTGCATTTATTTGATCAAAAATGCAGGAAAAAAAAAAAGTCAGACCCCATAGACTCATAGGCAGTGCTCCAACAGCAAAATAAACTTTTAAAAAATAAAAAAGTAAAAACAATTTTAAAGAACATTTCTATTTAAATAAATTATTTGAATATGTAATTTATTCCTATGAAGTTAGCAGCCATTACTCCAGTGTCACATAATCCTTATTTGTGAAATTGTTCTGATATTAGCTGCTCAAGATTATTTTTCTCTTCCGGAAACTATGATACTTTTTCAGGATTGTTTGATGATACAGTACTGTGCAAAAGTTTTAGGCCACTAGTATTTTCACCAGCTAAAAAATGGTTTAAAGTAAGTTATTTCTATCTTTTGCTGTAGTGTGTCAGTAGGAAACATCAGTTTACATTTCCAAACATTCTGTTTGCCATTAATTGTAATAATCTAGTGAGATTTTTGTTTGCACAGGCAGTCTGACAACAGCCAGTGCTCCACACAGAGATCTGATCTCACCATCATCCAGTCTGTCTCTGGAATGACATGAAGAAACAGAAAAACTGAGACAGACTAAATCCAGAAGAACTGTGGCAACATCTCCAAGATGTTTCAAGCAACCTACCTGCAAAGCTGCCTGAAAAACTCTGCACAAGTGCACATAGGGCAAAAGCTGCTTTAAACGCAAAGGATGGTCACATCAAATGCTTATTTATTTTTGTTAATAGAAATTCATTGATAAAGAAAATCTATTTATGACATTGTTTTTGACAGCATCCTCATTTTATGTGTCGTAACTGCCTAAAAATTTTAACAGTACTGTAGCTTTGTAGGTATAGGTCTCTTAAAGCATCTTGGAGATGTTGCCACAGTTCCTCTGGATTTAGTCTGTCTCCGTTTTTGCTGTTTCTTAAGACAGACTGGATTGAATGATGGAGAGATCACATCTCCGTTTGCAAAAGGAGTCTGACAACAGCCTGTGCTCCACACAAAAATCTCACTGGATTATTACAATTAATGGCAAAATGAATGTTTAGAAATGTAAACTGATATTTCCTACTGATACACTACAGAAAAAGACTGACTTTAACTGACTTTAAACCATTTTTTAGCTGATGAACATACTAGTGGCCTAAGACTTTTGCACAGTACTGTGTATAGGCCCACAAGTATAATATATAGACAGGGGTGCACCTATAGTGGTTCGTATGTGTGAAATAAAAAATGTGCTGTGTAAATAAGTTCAGACCACTCATTTGAGTACCAACATGGTTGACAGCTGTTAATCACATTTTTTAATCGACTAACTGTAGTACTGTATAAGATTTCCATTACAAATGAAAGGATAAATCTAGGCTACCTGCAGCTGGTTTCGGAGTGAAACCAGGGTTGCCAGGTTTTCACAACAAAACCCACCCAATTGCTACTCAAAACTAGCCCTAAACTAGCCCAACTGCGTTTTGAGGGGGGTCCCCCATTAAAAATCATTCCGGGGGATAAAATACACATTTTTTGTAGGGGTACCCCTGGTAAATTCGTATTTCAGGAGCTAAATATGACGTTATTGGGGTCGCTTCAACCCACGAACATTAAAAACAACCCGCGGCAGCAGTGTTAAATTAGCCCAAATTGCGGACTTGGCAACACTGAGTGAAACGCAAAACATTTACTGACGCGCATTTGTCAAAAAAAAAAAAAAATGGTTACAAAAGTTAGTATTAGCATTGTACTAAAAAAATATTGTATTTTTAATACTATTTTTTTTGTAAATATAGTAGTATTATCACACTTTATTGTTTTTTAAAATTTTATTTTATAAATGTAAATGTAAATATTTAAATATGTAGTCACCCTACTACACCCTGTACCCCCTGCTGGTAGATATTTTAACCACGCCATCTGGCAGCAAGGAACACCACCATTCAAAATATCTGAATTCTGCCTAAATTATTGTTAGCAAGTAACATTAATTTACAAATATATATTTTTTATACTATAGTAGAAGTTTTACCAGTGCAGTATCAGGTTTTTGGTCTTGGACTTCCTCTAACATCACAGCTCAGCACAGCCATTAGTGAAGTGTGGAATGGTGCATGATCTTGTGGTGCCATCAGCCAGTCAGGATTGTCATGGTGATGTTTCTCCTGTAGTTGTAGAGTGATTAGTCACATGCCATATAAGTTCCTGCCATTATGAGCAACAATGGCAGATTTCAAATCACATACCTTCTTTTGAGATGAATGGCCATGCTAACACATACCTTTTCTCCCTTATATACTGTATACGTGTTTGCTATGGCCCAACTGCTCCTATATCATCTTGCGGCTGACATCACGACTACCCTAAAACTCAGCAGGAGCTAGGTAGTATTTCAGCGTGCACCACATAGTGTGTGTGTGCGTGTGTGTGTGTGTACTTTCCAATAAAACTCCAGCTAATGATCTACTAAGTGCTGGAGCTCGGTTTAGAGCCAACGATCCAGCCCTGCTCTCACAGACTCTTCAGATCCTCTTAATACGGCACAGTAGGAAGCAACCTTGCCACTGTGTGATCTCACTTTCATGCAGCTGTGTAAAGTGATTTGTTGGCCAAACACTTGCAACGAGCGGAACTCTGACACAGGCCCTTTTCGAGATACAAATACGGCACTGGAAAACGTCACTTCATTTTTTGGGTGCAGCTTCTCTAACTGTAGGAGCCATGCTGTAATTAGCCACTGGAGACTTTTGCTGTTATAAATAAAGTGACTTGTTTGGCGGGAAATTAAGCGGAGTCGCAACAACGCGGGGGCGTTAAACCAACACAAACAGCATCTTTACAAAGAAAGTAGTGCAGTTGCGATTTGTGCTGCCGTTTGATGTCGCACTCAGAGGCGTTACTTTGCCGAGGTGTTCCTCACAAAGCTTGCTTAAATGAAAACACATGTTCATTAGTTAGGATTACGCCTATAATAAGCTCAAACGCTCGTATATAAGGTTTAAGACTCCGGGAAGATGGGAGATGAAGAGAGATGCTCTCGTACTTTCTTCCTCACGTCTCTCATCTGTCTCGTGCATCTGTACGCCCCCACATCAGCGTTTCGATATGTGCATCAGTCGTAAAGTCTGAACTTCAACCAGTTATTAAAACATGGCACCCTTGTGGTTGCATCTGGCTTTGAAAAATAAAGAAATTTTCGTCTTTGAAAGCAACGGAGAGAGTATAGTTTCAGCAGCAGTCAACCCACCCATACACACACACACATACACACATATAAAAAACAAACACACAAAGGGGAGGGGGGGAAAAAACAGACAGACACACTAATACACATTTTGTTTTTCATTTTGAAATCAAAAGGTTTCTGTATCACTGTTTGCCCCAAAGCATCATGCAACTGCTTTGGCGCAAGACTGCAGGGGTGTAAACCCACACTTGTTTTGCAAAATGCTGTGCATCTTTTGTAGAATAAAAGAACTTGTATGGATGCGCTCAAAGAGAAGAAGGAATTTCTTCATCTGATCTGTACTGCAGTTCATGCACTCTCACAGAAGCTTGCTTTAATCTCATCTCGTGTAACATAAATATTTGCAGAGCTGTGATCTCGTAAACGACGTCTCATTGCCAAAGCGCGTGCCCCATTCGCACGGATTACGTTTTGCGCACTTAACCACCTGCCCCTCTCAGATCAAAACACTCACCATGATACAGGTGTCAAACGTCTTAAAGGAGATATTCAGGCTTATGTTTCACCTTAAGTGACACGCAAGACTGCGCCGGGCTCCAGTGGGTCATTTTCAACAGCTTGAATTCAAACAGTTCTTCTTCAGCGTGAAAACCCTTCCCTAAAAAAACGATCATCTCATTTTCAGCGACGCATTAAGGATGATATCAATGGTGGATTTAAATTACAAATTAATAGTGAGAAGCCCACAGGAGCTCATTTACGTTTCGCAAGGTTTGACAGGTTACATCGAATTGTTGAGTTTGTAGTCCATTTATGGGCTGCATTCAGAACCACTTGTTTTTGCACAATATTTCATCATCATAGTTTGTGTTCATACAATACACTGGAGTGCATTTCCAACAATTCAGTATGACATAAGTATGTAAGTAAGTTTAAAAAACTTCAGCTATACTTATAGACATTAAAATGACCAAAGTCAGCTCTGATAAACCGAATCACTCATCATTAAGCATACATGTACAAGCAAGGTACATGGCAGATGTTTTCTTCAGGAGGTGGTTTGTATCCTTTTGATTTAAATCGTTCACATGTCTTACATCAGCGAGGTTCACGCTGTTATTCTCACACAATTTGACTGCAACTATTCAAGGGAAAACAGCGATGGGAGTAACATTTCCTGAGCTATTTATCTCAAACTTTGATATTATTTTTCACATTTATTTTCTACAAATTAAAGTAATTTTGAAATCTACAACCTATCCCTAACCTGTGTAAATTTCACCATTACCTTTGTGAGTTGTAACGGCTTGGGTGAGATAGATCACTATAGACATTAGTTAAAATTTTGTACATGCAATTATTTTGGTAATCAGATCAGATCATTTTTATACCAACCATTACTTGCAAATTGTAATCAGTTACTGATTCCAAATTAAATGTAGTTAGTAATCCATTACATTACACATTTTAGATAATATAGTCAGACTGCTTTTAGATTACTTTTAACTTAACTTGTTTATCACATTGATTTAAATAGTATAATCTTGTACCGTATTGACATAAAAATTATAAAGAGCAAGAAAATATACACATATACATTTGTTGTTATTAACAACATGAAGTGTATTAAACATTATATTATATCAAGGTTTTCCAAACTGGTGTTTGTGAAAGGAACTGCATGGGGTTTATGAGTTTAATGAAAAGCTAATAATTAATGAAATAAAAAAAAATGTTTATAATTTTAAAATAAATCAAAATAAAATTACAAACAATTAAATATTTTATTTGTATAACTGTGGTCTTGTGACCATTAACCAACGTCAGAGAACCAATGAAAATTCAAATGTGATGCTTAATTATTAAAAGGGGTACTTCAAGTAAGTATATTAGGTGAAAGAGGATCAGATGACAAAAAAAGAATGTGAATTTGTGAAATTTAATGAGTTTGAAAGACAGAAGAATAGACAGACTGATATGATACAGATATGAATGTATGTAACCCTGGACCACAAAACCAGTCTTAAGTAGCATGGGCATATTTGCAGCAATAGCCAACAATACATTGTATGGGTCAAAATGATCGATTTTTCTTTTATGCCAAATCCAAAAATCATTAGGATATTAAGATCCTGTTCCATGAAAATATTCTGTAAATTTCCTACCATAAACATATCAAAACTTCAGTAATATGCATCGCTAAGAACTTCATTTGGACAACTTTAAAAGTGATTTTCTCAGTATTTAGATTTTTCTGCACCCTCAGATTTTCAGATAGTTGAATCTCAGCCAAATATTGTCCTAACAAATCATAAATCAGTTGAAAGATATTTATTCATCTTTCAGATAATGTATAAATATCAATTTCAATAAATTGACCCTTATGACTTTGTGGTCCAAGGTTACATATAAGCAATAGGCTATTCTAAAATGGACAATTTAAAAAAGATGAAAAGGAGGAATTAGGGACAATCAATAAATTTTTTGTGTAAAAGAGTATTAATATTACTATTGTGTAAATCATATGTAATCATGTAATCCATGAAAAAGTAACTGTAATTTGATTACAAGCATTGTAAATTGTAATTTAATGTAATTACAAGTATTTTAATTTTTGGAATCTGATTATGCAATCCAGATTATCGTAACACAACCATACCTCCTTCCACAGAATTTTAATACAAAAAGTAAAAAAAGGAAAATACTGTTCAACAACAGCTAACAAATTAGAAAAACATGTTTTGTACTACAAAAATTATGTATGGTTCTTTAAACACTTTATATGACTTTTATATATACTCTGTGAAAAATACTCTCAGGTGTTATTGGGGTGGTGCAAGTATTTTGTACCATTTTCTTTGAGACTTCAGGAGGATGTCAGTCATGTACTGCTAGGGATTATCTTATTTCTAAGTGTTAAAATTGTGTTATAACTTATACTGCACCCCATGTTACAACCATCCACGGTCTCCCCTATAACGTTGTGGTTCCTAATGAAGTTACTGGCCTCTTGCAAACCCAATTTTACTTGCGTCTGGAGCTTGTGAATTTTGGAACCTGTTAACAAGTTTATTTTCAAAACGAATCTATTTCGGCAGTATGGAATTAACACAAAATTGTTATAGCAGCTCAAAACCACTAGCTAAACAGCTCATAAACAATAAGAATTTGATTAAATGAAACTCACACACACCACACACGCACAAACAGAATGAGAACAGTTGGAAACAGGGACGGGGATTCTGCACCACAGCTCCACCGTGGGTGCGTTTTTCATTTTGAAGAAAGTTGAAAAGATCAGGTAATTGAAAAAGAGAAGACAATCCCGACAGCTTGTTCTCTGCAGATGCCAATGAAAAGCTTGAGGGGTATTAAAGCATTACACTTTGGGGCCTTTCTTTGGGTTTCTTTCACCAGGGCTATGGAGAAATGGCTTTTTAATGACAACACCTGAAAAGTGTTTTTCATCCCGCCATGCATCATTGTCAGCGGAGGAGATTAAACCTTATTGTTTCCTTTTGGAGGGCCGACAGAGAGGTGGAGAGTGGGACAGCCAAATGCAAAGTGCACAGAGATGAAATAAAACAGAGGAGAGACCCCAACCCCCCCTAGACACACCACCCTGAATACCATCACACCATTACACGTCTGCCAAAGTATGTCATTACCAGATCTTAGGAAAATTCAATTATCAAACCTGGCCAAGTGATCTGGAGCTCATCGAATCCACCAGTGTATCTTGTGAGGTGTAATATACTAAAATGCTAAATTATGGATGGCCTAATCTATAAAAATAAAACGGACTTACAAGAAAAACATTTTAATACTAAAATATAAATGCATAAATGTATTCATTATGCACGCGTTGTGTAGTACGTAGCACAAAAAGTCATATTGCACATTCATATGCGTGGATTACGTTGGGAAAGTAAAGCCGTTTTTACATGATATTTCACAAAACGGGGATGAGATATATGACATTATGTGGCGATAATACATCTTCCATTTCTAACCCATATGTCTTGTTCCCCATCAAACGGCACATCATTTCTTTGGACCTGCATCTGTCTGTTATTAATAGTTTTATGATTTATAGGCACAGGCTGGATGCAGCCCTGAACAGCCACATATACAATTATCCAATGCTCAGCCTATATGAATGCCATTTTCCTGCTGATCTCTACCTAAAAAAGACAAGACCATTTGTCTCTCTTTCTCCTCAGCTCTGCTAATAATAAGCCATCTGGTGGATCTAAACATGAAAGATTAAAATGATATACAGTATGAAAGCTCTCTATTCAATTGCTAATGTCCAAGATTCAGGATCCAGAGGCCAAAGCTGTCATTTTTTTTTCCCTCCCAGAGAAAGAGAGAGGGTTAATTATAAGAATTCCTCACCGAGATGTCCCGACTTTGGCCCGTGCCGCATGCGACTGGCGAAACTCATTAACGGCTAGAGAACAATGCCTACCAAATGTCTTATGGGCTAATCCCCTCAATCCTTTGTATTCATTGACGCCTGTTCGCGTGAGCTTTGGGAGAGGGCTGACTCCGGGGCTCAGAGGGTCAACATCAAGCCCCGGTGCCATGGGCTAGCTGCGCTCCAATGTAATTATTTCACTTTCCATCGTTAAATCTTTACGTGGGCCGCTCAGGGAGGGGGTATACATAAACAGAGAGATTTGAAAGACAGAAGGGGGAAACCGGGAGATGAGGGAGTTTGATCTCCATCTAAGCTGCAGATAAAGCGGGACCAAATTGGCCACGCTGTCTGAGTGGACAAACACTTATTTCGGCAAGCACGTTGATTAAACTGACCCTCGCTGAGGGAGAGTCAACAAAGTATGTTGTGCCGAGGAAACCGAGTAAGGGGTGTTGAGAAAACTGAGCTTGACAAAGCTTACAAAACATGCATGATGGTCATAGAGAAAAATAATTCTTAAATGGACTCAACTAACTGGTTTAAATTTACATAAAGATTTAAGTGTACATTAAAAAAACACTATTAATTAAAAGTAAAGTATTTGATATATTTTATTATTATTGTTGTCAAGTAGAATTGTGATTGCATGCATCGTTGACCTCATATAGCTGGTTAACTGTGCAAACCCTTGACCTTACGTCTGCCATTATCTGCAGTTAAATCAAACTTTGACACAGCAGGAATAAACATGCGTGAGACTGGGAAAAAGAATCGTTGCAGAAAAATAGGTTAGAAAGAAAATAATTCATTCTGGAAGTTTTCCTTTTTTCTGATTTTCATTGAGATCAAAGCCTTGTTTCAGCTCTAATTAACAAAACTAATGCAGATTCCAGACCTTCTGGCACTGGGTAAGGCCTTGGAGGAATAGAGCTGGAAATTTTCTGCAGATTTAAATAATTAATATGACACCTTGAGCTCCGCGAAGAAAGAGGAGCGCCATGTTCGTATTTAGAACAATGTCATTGCCAAGTGTAATGCCATTTGTTCAGATGAAAATGAGCTGGGTGGACCGCAGCAAGTTCATTGTCTGCCATTCTGGCGGATCGGTGAATTGTTGGGCCCTTTGTCATGGTAAGAAGTGCCTTTGAGAGCAACTTTGTAAACCAGCCTCAGGTCCATCCCTGGACGGGGGGCGCTGGGAAGGCCCAGGCTGCTCGGGGAGTTTGCGCTTGGTCATTTTCTGGTGTCTAATCCCCTTAATCCCCGTTAGAAGGGGGTTTGCGAGAGACAAATCCGCTCCCTAAGGTCCTTAGGATTCAAACGCTGTGCTTGAGCAACTGTATCATTTGATAACAACAACAGCTGAAGAGGTAGACAGATAAAGGGTATGGTATATGTCTCACAATCAGGCTCTATCTTTTTTAATATCTCATCATCTTCCATCACTTTACTCCTGTAGCATATTTGAGTTGTACATGAAACTTGGTGGAGATGGTCGGTGAGATCTGAATGGGAGACCTACACACAAATGGTCTGACCTTTATGCAAATGGACCTTATGTTCATCTTTGGCCAGTTGAGCTCTCAAACGGTTTCTCCGCATGCAGGCAAGACCTGCTCTAATCCACCCCGTTCTATTGAAATTAATGCACCTCTGGTGACATAATCTCCAGCACGCCACTATATCATTACTTAATTAATACTGCATATGAAGAGGCTGACTAGACGAGTCTAAGGCCCAAAGTTTACCGTTCAGAGCCTCAAAACCAACAGGGAATAAGAGGGTGCTTTAATACAGGCTAATGTAGAATGATATGGGTTAAATGAGACTATAAATGTCTCATTTCTCAAGCTCAATGTAATTAATAACACGAGTATGTAAAAAGAACTGGCTGACTCGAGCAAAACGGGAGATTCTGGCTTTGAATCAGAAGCTAGCACAGTAATTTATAATCTTTTTTTTAAAAGAAAAAGCATTCTTTTTTCTCAGGTTGTGCTCCATTTTGAAGTTCCTGAATTTTAATTTGAACTGAGATAACAAACAGGAAGCAGAATTGGAATTTTAAATGTTGAAATATATGGAAAAAGTAAAATCAAGTAAACATTCAAAGAAATTTGTAGAACTAAAAACAAAACAAAACAAAGTTTGCAAAAACAAACCAATAAATGTGGGAACGTTTATTGGCCTTGTAGGCAGACTGATAGAACGACAGATAGAATGATACAACAACAGATAGATAGATAGATAGATAGATAGATAGATAGATAGAACGACAGTACGAGATAGACTGAACGACAGAATGAAATAGATAGAAAGACAGACAGACAGACAGATAGATAGAATGGCAGAACGAGATAGATTGAATGACAGAATGAGATAGATATAAAGACAGATAGATAGATAGATAGATAGATAGATAGAAGATGGATAGATAGAGATAGATAATAAATTGAACGACAGAATGAGATAGAAAGACAGATAGATAGAATGACAGAACGAGAGATATAGATAGATAGATAGATAGATAGATAAGATAGATAGATAGAATGACAGAATGAGATAGATAGAGAGAGAGAGAGAGAGAGATAGATAGAACGACAGAACGAGATAGATAGATAGATAGATAGATAGATAGATAGATTGAACGACAGAACAAGATAGATAGATAGATAGATAGATAGACAGACAGAATGACAGAATGAGATAGAAAGACAGACAGATAGATAGATGGACAGACTGAATGACAGAACGAGAGATAGATAGATTGATAGATAGACAGATAGAACGACAGAACGAGATAGAAAGACAGATAGATTGAATGACAGAATGAGATAGATGATAGATAGATAGATAGAACGACAAAACGAGATAGAAAGACAGATAGATAAATAGATAGATGATAGATAGAACAACAGAACAATAGGTAGATAGATAGATAGAAATACTTGATAAAATCTTCGCAACAATTTGCACTTACACGTTTTAAGTACTTTTTTTTTTTTATTGCTACTGCTTTGTATAATTTACCTGTTATTGTCGAGTTAAATCCGCTTACATCATTTACCAGTGAGCATTGTCTGTGGTGAATATCTTTGAATTACAACCCAAATCTCTTCTTTCTATTTGAATCTTGAATTGAAATCATGCAGGCCAAAGGCATCTCTTTGATTTTGAATAATAAAATAAGACATTTCAGGAAGAAAACAGAACAAAATATATCCTAAACATTAAACCCACTTCCTTTCATAGACTACACAACACAGTTTGAAATTGTGGTCACCATGTGGTGTCCAGAAAAAGTGTAGAGGAGATGGGGTGAACTCAGCAGTTAACCCTCATTTATAGCTGCTCTCACCGAGGGCCTCCACCAAAATATGCAGTTACATGATGCAATGCAACGAGAGCATAGCTGCGGTTTGAAAGATCTCTCCCTCCATTGCATCTGCTCTGCATAGAGCGCACAGATATCAACTCACAAGTTAAAAACAACAGCCGCAAACATGACTGTCTATGGGGTGCCAGAGATGGTTAGTGGTTTGATGTCTTCGAGATGCAAAAGCAAATCACTGTCATCTACGCAAAAGAGTAGGAAGAGTCAGTTCTGCCATTATAAATAAGTGCAAACCAGTAAAAAAAAGTATCATTCATCTCTTCTTTCGTCTGTATGTCATACTAACAGCGAAATCTGCTGTGTTAAATATCTCTTCTCCATGTTCGGTTACATCAACCAACCCCTACAGCAATTCTGGACTTGGGATAAATGGGTTCCTAACACAATTTTTCCACTAACAATCACTTTGTCCATGTAAGAGGATGAATCACTCCAGGAAAAAGATTATATAAAGGGGTTCATTATTGGTGTAATGAATACAGGGATACTGTAATTGATAGTGACAGCATTCAACAGACCGCAGAAATAAAAGTATGCCCTGGCAAATTGCTATGAAGATTCAGGCCAAGTCTTTTGGTAAATAGTTAAGGTCAGTTCTGGTCTCTATTAAGGCAACATTGCATGTTGAGAGTCAAACTGTGGATTGTCTAATATCTTAGAGCAAGAGAAAATTAGTGTATATTGTGAGAAATGTGGTTCAAAAGTTCAGGGTCAGTAAGACTGATTAATGTTTTAAAAGAAGTCTCTTATGTTTACCAAGACTGAATTTAGTTGATCAAAAATACAGTAATATTGTGAAATATTATTACAGTTTATTGGAGCCATTAATCCAGTCTTCAGTGTCAAATGATCCTTCAGAAATCACTCCAATATGTGACCCTAGACCACAAAACTAATCATAAGGGTACATTTTTTAAAAATGTTAATTTTTTAAAATTCAAATTTTAAAAAAACCATCACCTGAAAGCTGAATAGATAAGCTTTCCATTGATGTAAGGTTTGTTAGGATAGGACAGTATTTAGCCGAGATACATCTATTCAGGCCCGTAGCCAGCTATGAGGTTACTGAGTAAGTACATTTTCATGTTCAAATATAAAATTTGTTCTCTGAATTACTAATTTGCCGCTAAACTCCTCATATGGATGTCTGCATGACATGTATAATTCAGTTTAGACCATTTGCAATAATGTTTAGCATTCGTGGTATAAAAATGATCGCTGCGAGATGCAGCCGGAGTGAACGAGTTTTGAGAGAGAGTTATGAGCACGGTTGCCAGGTTTTCACAACAAAACCCACCCAATTGCTACTCAAAACTAGCCCAAAGTAGCCCAATCCCGTTTTGAGGAGGTCCCCCATTTAAAATAGCATTCTAGGAGATAAAATACATGTTTTTGGCGGGGTAATTTTATCCTCTGGTAAAATTAGTAATCCAGGGGCTAAATATTACGTTACTGGGGTTGCTTCAACCTGCGGACATGAAAAACAACCCACGGCAACAGTGTTAAAGTAGCCCAATTTGGCAACACTGGTTGTGAGTTGAGGGCGCGGGTGCAACGTCCGTGTTGCCAGATCCAGCTATTATAAGCGTTTTTGGACTTGTCTTTTCCACTTAATTTGACACTTTAGGAAATTAATAAAGTAGGAAATTGCAGTTTAGGGTCAGCGATATCTTTATTTTATCTTATTTGCACAATATTTTTATTTTATTTTATTTGCACTACATGTCTGTCTCTTTTAAAGTGCTTATAGTGTATGATAATGTAGTTGTATTTGTAGGGGTTATTATAGCACAATCCTTTAACACACATGTTTGTTAGCATATTAGTTATTTACTGTGCTACTGAAATCTTGAAAGAATCATGCAGTGTTGTATTGTGATACCCCTACATCAGCCCTATAGCACTGTTTTGGGAACACTGTGATGGTTTCTTTTCCTTGGCTATTTTTCTTTCAATAAGATCAACACTGAGATGAAAAAGTACATAATGAGCATGGTGTTAACCCATGTGTGTTTCAACTGCTCAACCTTTACAGGGAGTGCAACTGAGAGCCAACCAGCAGTGTTTGTGTTGACAGCCTTTGAGCCAGGCTCTGCCTTCACGAAAATGCTCAGGGCACAAAGGAATCTTCCCCTCGTCTGTGTACACGCGCCCCGTTCTAAAGTCTGTCAGGAGCTGAAGGTAAATTCAAAAGACATCCTGACACATACTGAGAAAAGCGGTTTTGATGGGGGAAAAATGGACCACTTTGCAGTATACAAATAACAGGAAAAATGTCAACAGAACAGGCAAGTCCGATGGGGAAAGAAAAACAAGCTAGTTTCAGATTAAATTACAGGAAACAAAACATGAGCCCGAATTACTTGAACCCCGCCCCCCTGGTTCCCAACGACTCAAAAGTGCCGGTGAAATAAAAGATGTAGTCAATTCTTACTTGGACGGGTGAGAAATCTAATGAAACAGTTAGTTTGTTTTGCAAATAAACCTTAGCCGTCTACATCATTCCTTCCCCCTCTTTTGCCGCCGTCCATGTTTAGCTTGCAATCATCGCCGTGCCCGCCAGCTCCAAACACATTCTAATTCAGGCGCCAGCAGCAGGGGTCAGGCCCAGTGATCCTCAGGGCGATGAATTTATTCACTTAATCTGGGCTACACCTGTAGGTCACGCCAGGGGAATGCTAATCGCTCTGAGGGGAGGGCTGTCCGGCTCCTAATAGTGATCATCTGCATCTGAGGCCCATTCCCCAGGGTCCAGGGGGGCTGGGGGCCATCAGCAACAGCCCTGTCAACAGGGAGGCCAGGTAACCGGTGGCTGCCACCGCATGTCTTCGCTGTCTAATGGGAGAAGGGCCCTTTCTTGATCGTTTTTGCTGCAGCAAACGCTCCGTTCTCCGACAGAATAATTTGTTCCCAATTTGCATGGTCACATGTTTTGGAGGAAAGGCTCAGGGACTTGTTGGAGCAGGTGGCATTCAGACCCACTGCCAGATGCAGCTCGGTTTGGCCTTGAAACACAACAGAGAGAGCCACTTGCAACACATCTCCCCTTTTTTTTCTATAAAACAGAAATTGCAATCACCACTGTTTAGGACGTTGGCAGCCATCCCTGCTGGTTAATATGCATGCAAAATTTATCATGAAGACCAACAAAAGAGGATGTTTTCCCTCTGGTTCATGGTTATTTTCCTCCAGTAATGCGGTAGAGCAACAAAAAAAAACAAAAAAAAACAAATATATATATATATATATATATATATATATATATACTCTTAGTCTACCATCTTAAAGGGATAGTTCATCAGAAATCTTATCTTCTTTTAGCTCTTTTATAGTAGACTATGCTAGCAATGCCAAGGTCATGGGTTCCCCATGTGATAAAATAAATATACGTAATGCAAG
This sequence comes from Labeo rohita, assembly GCF_022985175.1. NCBI lineage: Eukaryota > Metazoa > Chordata > Actinopteri > Cypriniformes > Cyprinidae > Labeo > Labeo rohita. The sequence goes on from NC_066877.1 coordinate 23,482,072, forward strand.
TCACATAAAAGCATCTGCTAAAAGCATAAATCATTCACAGAGATTTATAGTGCAAATCATTTAAAGAATCTATATGTTGCTCCAGAGAGGACTGTAGTATCCTGTCACCACGTCAAGACACAATACCCACAGACAGACCCTTTGAATCTGTAAATCAGGTCTATAAAGTGTCTCGTATTTTCCATCAGAGCCGTGGCGGTCTGGACAGCCCCAAACGGTTTGTGCGTCGCACATATGACACCAAGCCCTCAAATCCTCAACAAGGTGCCCAATAACTTGTGAGCGAGAGCCAAATGACTACAGTATATGGCAGAAGAATAAACATTCTCTCTTTAGCCCGAGGTCCCACTTTTCATCTGTCAAGCATGTTTTAATAATTAATCTGTTTAATACACACTCAGCATCTGCCGGAGACAACTTGAAGCCTTCCACTCCAACCAGCAGTCTCCCACTGAGGCTCCGCTCTGAGTTAAAGCATACAGGCTGAATTTCACGAACTGGATTCTGCCTCCCAAAACGTTTTGCGCTAACCGAATGAATCCTTAGCATGTTAGACACACATATGGATGCCTCCCCTGTGTGTACTGTATGAGGCGAATAGAGAGAGTGTAAATTGAATGCATTTCTTTTCGCCGTGCCATAGAAATGATGCGAGATTAAGCCCATGAATATATACATGGGCCAGCGGTGACCTGTCTGGAGATCACTGATTTCCCAGTGGGCCCGGGCTGACACGGCGGGGGCTCGGGCCTCGACGGAGGTGGGGAAATCCAAGCGCAGGTCCAAATTGAACTTAATCTCATTGCTCATTGTGCTTAGGAAGACATGAAATCACACAATGGCCTTAATCGACCAGGAGCCATCCGCGGAGACTTCTGCGGGCTTCCCTTGCGTCACGTTTACAGTCGTCATGCTGAAAGAGAGATGATTAAGATTGCAATTTTTCTCTCAGGAAGCCTTTAATAATATCTTCTTGAACAATCAGAGGGTTAATGCGGAACAATCACAAACCAATAAGCCTCATCCGGCGTGCCCGTCCTCGAGTAATCCAGGAAGATCCTTTTCTAGTGGCCCGGGGTATAGGCGGCGTTGCGCTGAAGCGCGTCTCCACCGTCAGAAGGAAGGATTCAATCAGTCCCCCCGGGGTTGATTACACCCTTCTCCAAGTTTGGGTTCCCCAGCTAACAGGTGCTTCTTATTACGTTGATAGGAAGCCGTCACTGAAACGGTCATTAGCCATGTGACTGACATGGGCCTTGCTGAGCTGGCTGTGCTGGGAAACCTCATCCTCTGTGATTGAATGCCCACAGGCGTCCGTCATAGACTTCACTCTGCATTCTGCCTATGTAAAAAACATTCGGAATTAAAACCACCGCGTTCACCAGTAGAAGCTATTTTCATCATGAATCTGCGCTCTGCCAGATCGGTTAATAGCGTGTGCTTATATTCAGAAGATTCTGTGGTAAAGAATATTTTTATGCATCATTATCATAAACCTACGAGAGCACTCGCAGGAAGCGAGATAATCAAAATTGATGGGACTTTTTTTTTGCTAACTCCCTATATATAAACTCTGGCTTTATGGCCCTTTGATACATCCAACAAACAACAGTTGGGGCTTGATCATCTCAAAGCAACACAGAAATGTTTGGAATTTAGAAAAACACAGAGGCATGAGTACACTAGAGGTTCTATAGGCCATCGTGTAGCAGGAATGTCCTCATTATGGGTGGCAATTATGGGTTTGCTTACCGCTGTGCATCTTTTCAGGAAACCAATGAAACCATTGTGACCTACAATGCGTTGGCCGCTACAAGGCTGTCAAGTCCAAAAATAATTAGGCATCAAGATGAGGCCTTTTTTTATTCATGTCAAGGAACTCGGGAGACTCTGTAATGTAGTTAACATGCACGCATCATGAATTTTCATCACATCAGAACACGGGTACAAGTGCGCGCAGCAGAACAGAGCAACAGAGCTACGGAGAGGGCATATCTTTTGCACACAATGCACTGGAGCTCCACAATTACATGTACACATTATAGCTACCCATTGCCCAATACAAACCTGTTTCTGTTTATCCAGTACCTACCATAGGCCTGTTAATTAACATGGCTGTTATGTGAATGGCGCTGTTTCACGGTTTCCCTGCACTGTTTGTTGTCTTGTTTTTCCCACTATTGTTGTGACAGACAGGTGGGCCATTATACACAAAGCCGAATTTCCCATCTGTCAACCTTTAAGATGCTTTGCACTTCAAATGAGTCAGAAGTTCTACGTTAGACTGCCTGTGCTAACAGGGTTACGCAAAATTCTGAATTAAAGAATTGGCCCCCTTTCATGGGTTCAACTGGCAAAACCCTACAGGAAATTGAATTGGAATTTCGATTGGAATGATGAGATAAGGAATTTCTTAATTCTGTAATTCAAAGAAATTCAACATGGCTGATCCACCAAGCTATTTTATTAAATATGACATAAGCTAAATACACATTTCTGCAGGGACCGTCTATCCATTCATCCACCTATCCATCCGTAAACATCCATAAACTTTTTTGAAAACCTTCAAACAAGGTTTTGCTAAGTCAACATCCAAAGTTTAATTCATAAAATTGATTGGCTGTTATGTGAATATAGCTGTTTAACTGTTTCCCTGCAATGTTTGTTGCTTTGTTTTTTTCCCCACACAAAAGATATTCAATACAGCTGATGCATTCTGGGGAATTAAGTGTTTGTCCACTGTGGTCTAATGAAAGTTAATTTATTAAATATGAAGTAATATACACTACCAGTCAGTAATATTTTTAATGTTTTTTAAAAGAAGTCACTTTTATTTGATCCAAAATACAGCAAAAAAAAAAAAAACTGCTTTCTATTTGAATATATTTTAAAATGTAATTTGATCAAAGCTAAATTTTTAGCATCATTATTCTAGTCTTCAGTGTCACATGAAATCATTCTAATATGCTGATTTGCTTTTCAAGAAACATTTTTAAAATTATTATTAGCAATATATAAAACTGTTAAACATTCAGGATTTGATGAATAGAACGATCCAAAGATCAGCATTTATCTGAAATAAAAACTTTTGTACATTATACACTATAACATTCAAAAGCTTGGGGTCAGTATTAGTTTCTATCATTTCTTTTCCCTCAGAAAAATTATACTTTTATTTAGCATGGATGCTTTAAATGGATCAAAACTGATAACCATTTCAAATAAATGCTGTTCGTCTGAACTTTCTATTAATCAAAGAAACCTGGAAATAAATCTACTCAGCTGTGTTAAACATAATAATAATAATAATCATAATAATACATGTTTTTTGAGCAGCAAATCAAATATTAGAATGATTTCTGAAGGATTGTGTGGCTAAAGTAATGATGCTAAAAATTCAGCGTTGAAATCACGGGAATCACAGGACATTTTAAAATATAATCAAATAGAAAACAGTTATTTTAAATAGTAAAAATATTTCATAATTAAGTACGGTATTAACTAAATTCAAATTCCTGTAGGTTGCATTTAATCTTTCCTTCCATCTATCCATCTTCAAATTTCTGGCCTTTTAAAACTTTTTTCAGAACTTGCAAACAAGGTTTTGACAAGTCAACAAATACATGAATTCAGTACATGAATTTGATTCATTTTAGTTTAATTAGTTATAATTAGTTTAATTCATTCTGTTAAGTTTGCTACTGTAAATTAAAATCAAGTTTTTAAAACTGGAATGTAGAAGGCTTTCTCAATTGTAAACACAGCACAACTGTGTGCAAATCATCTCAATCACTGCAAAAGGGAAATCAAATCTGTACACAGACCAGCATTTACAAGGTTAGCAAACTGTATGGAGCTACTGTAATTATACACACATTTGAGTTTCACAACCTTTTTATATGGCATTTGTAATAATTGACCACAAGCTTTAATGTGGCCATTATAAGAAATGGCCAGGAACTATTAATATTTTATAGTTTTTTTTTTTGTTCTATCACTAGACTAGCCCTCACCTCTACTGACCCTGACATTCCATTCAGCAAAGTGTCTGATATTAAAAAGATTGCTTTCATGCCTACCTAAGTAATATCATATGCTTCACATCAGAGCATGCTCCGGCTAGCCGAATTCCTAATGTATGGCAACTCAACTGACTCATCACGGCATGCATGCCTGTGGTCCACACACTCACTTTCATTTTCACACACACATATAGACACCCCACAGTTGCTCCTAGCACTTACAGCACGCAACACACTGTTTCCCCCATTTACAGGAATGTCTTGAATTGTTTTCATTGCATGACCCTATTTTTTGATCAGTAACAGAACCTCTAATAGAATTTTTGGACGCATATTTTAAGAGCTCAATTTGACTAGGCCCACACTTCCCACCGAGCTCAGAATACAGCAGCACCGATAGTTTTATCACCCTGTTAAAAGGCCTTTATATTGCTGCAGTGAACATGCTCAATTACCCAGACTCCCTGGGGTGTGGGGAAAACACACATCAGCTGGGCCTGATTTATTTCACTGTCCCACTGAAACCCCAAATTAAGAGACACCCTCTGTAACCAGTGAAGTATAACACAACAGTCTGTCTAAGAGCATGTCTTCATTATATTACCATCATCTCTTGACTAGCACTTACAGACTGAGCTTGAAATATTTCCTACATGATACATCCCATTTATTCAATGATCTTCAAGACTCACTTTTTTTTTGTTTCCACCAGGGAACAATGACATCCACTTAAACCACAGATCATGTAGCCTTAGTCTATTTAAAACCTCATTTTGTGGCTTTTAATCCACGTCGGTTACCTTTGAGGTCATCTACATTTACGCATTTGGCAGATGCTTTTATCCAAAGCGACTTACGTTGCATTTAAGATATACATTTTATCAGTTCATGTTCCTGGCAGTCAAACCCATGACCTTGTCATTGCGAGTGCCGTGCTATAGTGTATTAGCTAGATGGAAAACAGACCACAAATGCTGATGACTCCTGCTCTTACAGGCGTATGCACAACGTTGTTTGATATGCACGATATATATCGGTTATCATACAATATCAGAGATCAGTATCAGTCAATATTGGATATTTAATTGTGCATGCTCATTGTCCCTCTTTTTACAGATAGACTACCTTTTCCGTAATCTAATACTCAATTAAAGTTAGTCTTTAACAGCAGTAATAATTTAAAGGATTACTTCCAGAATTAAAATTTCTTGGTAATTTACTCACCCCCATGTCGTCCAAGAAGTTCATGTTTTTCGTTCATCAGTTGAAAAGAAATTGATGTTTTTGAGGAAAACATTCAAGGATTTTTCTCCATATAGTGGACTTCAATGGGAGGCAATGGTTTGAAGGTCCAAATTGCAGTTTCAATGCAGCTTCAAAGGGCTCTGCATGATCCCAGCTGGGGAAAAAGGCTCTTATCTAGCGAAACAATCAGTCATTTAAAAAAAAAAAAAAAAAAAAAAAAAAAAATATACTTTTTAACTGTGAATGCTCATCTTGTACTAGCTCTGCGATGCATTGTATAATCACGTTGGAAAGGTCATGCATGGTTAGTTCTTCATCTGTGTACTTAGGTTCAAAAAAGTAGGGTAAAAAAAACTTGAGCTCATTTTCTCCTCCAACTTTACCTTTTTTTGTAAAGGGCGTTGGACTTTCTTTGCACATTCCCTTTGTAAACACTGGGCCAGTACTTCCGCCTACATCACCCGTGACCTTTCCAATGTGACTACATAAACGTGAAGTCAAACTAGTGCAAGACAAGCATTTGTATTTAAATAAATTTAAATTTTTTAAAGAAATTGACCTACCGTTTCGGTAGATAAGACCCTTATTCCTCTTCTGGGATCGTGTAGAGCACTTTAAAGCTACACTGAAAGTGCAGTTTGGATCTTCAACCCATTGGTTTCCATTTAAGTCAACTATGTGGAGAAAAATCCTGAAATGTTTTCCTCAAAAAGCTTAATTTCTTTTCAACTGATGAAAGAAAGACATGAACATTTTGGATGACATGGGGGTGAGTAAACTATCAGGGAATTTTTATTCTGGAAGTGAACTAAATCTTTGATACTATTGCTAAATTGAATTTTTCTTTAAATAAAAAAATTTATACAGTACATTATGTGATGCCTAAATTCGGAATACATTTCTCGGCACTTTGTTAGCTTGCCAAGACCCTCCAGCTCTGTGCCATTCCTGCCTTCATTACAATGCTCCGGTGTCTGCTGTCATCTTCTGCATCTCTTATGGCATATTTATTGATTCTTATTAATAGACTCTTGACTTAAAGTGTGACCCCATTAGATCATTCTATCTAAAGGCAGTCATGAGACTGCTCTGGTTCCCAGGAGAGATGCCAGGACCCGTCAGTGCTAATCAGCTGGAGTTCACAGCCAGCCAAGAGGGGAAGGGGCGAGAAGGAGAAGAAGAGAGAGAGAGAGAGAGAGAGAGAGAGAGAGAGAGAGAGAGTGGCGGAGGAGAGGTGGATCAATGAGGCCTCGGTGAGCACAGACCCCTGCCTAGGGAAGTTGAGAAATTATTCCTGTTTCGTGATCACAGCAGGACATACTGTAACATGGACAGCTTTCAAGACCTGCTGCTAAAAGAAGCTAGTACTTTTTTAAATATCTGACTTCACTTTTCTGCCTTTATATCAACTGAGAGACACTATACATTACTATTTCCAAATAACACACCACAAAATGTTTAGGGACATTGGATGAACATTTCAAACAAGTTGGTATGATTCTTTAGGGTCTTCATGAAATGTCTGCAAATATATTTTGGTTAAAACCGCTCCATGGTTGTGTAAAACAACACCCTTTTCATCTTGTCAAAAACAACACTGTTCACACGGTTTTGGTGCATTTCTCTTTAAGTGCTAATGAGCTACTGTTCACCCCGCCCCTCTCTTTCATATAAGCGGAACAGCGATTTGCAAATAACCATAAAAAGTTAAAGTTTTGAGACTTACTTCTTCTGGAGGTGCTGCTGGATCACGAACAGTGGGTACTGATCCATCTTTGAGTTTTAACTTTTTAGCAAAACCTGCCTTGAAATGTCGCTCGTTTAGAAAGTTTAAAGTAAAATGATTTGCGCAGATATTAACGAATTTAAGTGTATTCAGTGGTGCAGCAAATGAAGACTCTTATGTTCATTTTTACATCAAACTACAAAACACCTGCACTGCTCACGAGACGTTGTCGCTACAGTTGTTCGAGTGTGGAGAAAATGGTGGATAGTGTAGCTGAGGGCGGAAATATGCTAATACGGGACAGTCTGTTAGCAGTCGTGGGCGGAGCTTGAGCAATATGACATCAAATTATAAAAAAAGGGGTTCATGTATTTTTATCATTATAGGGTAAAGACACACTGCTAAGACACATTTATATACAAACAGCATGTAGAAGTGAATTTTGCATCCCATTTATGAAGAAACTGCTTATCACTTAAATCTACACTCTAAAAAATGCTGAGTTGAAATTGGGTTGAATGTATTTACCAAACATGCTAGGTTATTTTATTTAAGTCAACTATTGTTTAAAAATCATTATATTGCTAGCTTAAAATGGACTGGAACTTAAAAACACACACACACAGAATTACTAGAGGAAACAGCAATAAATAAAAGGTGAACTTTTATTATCAAGCAAGAACGCATGGACAAAATACAAGACAAATTGAATTTATTTTGGTAAATACAGCATAGTTTACAATATTATATACATTTAAACTCGTTTAACAAGCATTTTAGACATAAATTTTAACAATTAAATTCAGTATTATAATGAATAAAACCAATGTATTTTATGCAGGGCAAACGGTGAAGTGACCGCTGTTGACCGACGTCTCGTCCTTATGTTGTGTTGCATAAAATAATATAATTTACAGCACAGTAAAGACCTTATAAATAAAATAAAATGTATACAGACCTTTATTTCGCTGAAGAAGTGCTCCAAATCGGTGGCCCTGAGAACTGGTCTCACCTGTAGAGGACTCAAAAAGCCCACGCTCTGACTGTAACTCACCAGCTGGCTTGTTTTGTCAGAGACAGGCTTAACCCAGCGGTTGGGTAGAAAAAAAAATAACCCAGCGTTAAAAAAATGAACCGGCAACTTAGTTACAGAAAAACTACCTAGCACCTAGGTCAATTTGTTTTAAATAACCCAATAAAATGACCCCAGTTGAACCCAGTTTAAAAATAATAATAATAATAACCCAGCACCTGTGTGAAAATGTTAAAAACAACCCAATAAAATGACCCAACAGGCTGAACATCAACAGCCTAACAGCTAATCTACAACATGTTTGCCATTAAACATTCATTTTACATTGATCTATTTTAACACCAAATAAAAATGCTGTTTTACAAGAGAAGTCACCTACAATTTTGTAACAGGTAGGATTCAGTTTACAGTCCTTCTCGTATCCTCAAAGTGATTGACTGTTGTACAACTCTAACAATTGGCCAGCAATTCAGTGACGTATCATGTGATTGCTTAGGCACACTTGAAGTTGACCATTACACTTTATCTGCAAAAGATTGGTATTCTATCTCCCCATAATAAGGACATTTCTGGCCTGTCTTGTCCCATTTTCTGCCATGTCTTGGATGTTTAATTTTAGTAATAAAATCTTTTATATGATCAGCTATACACTCCACTGACATTTGTACAGTGATTACAGCTCATACACTTTCATAGAGTGTGCGAAATAAAAATACATATTTTAGGCCATATGGCATCCAAGTTATGTGTGTTAATGGTTAAATCAGTTAAAACAAAGGTAACAATTTACAATAAGATGTCATCATTAGTTAATGTATTAAACAATGCACAATACATTTATTACATTATTCATTTGTTAATGTTAGTTAATGACAATACAGTTGTTCGCTGGTAGTTCAAAGTGCATTAACTAACATTACCAAACACAACTTGTGATTTTAATAATGCATTAGTAAATGCTGCAATTAACATTAACTAAGATTAATAAATGCTGTTAAAGTATTGTTCATTCTTAGTTCATGTTCTAATAACAATTGTCAACTAATGAACCTCATTGTAAAGTGTTTCTAAAACAAAGATAATATGATATTATGAGAGTTAAAGTTGTTAATATCAGCTTAGTTATGTTCATTTTAAAAATATGTTTGAGGCTCAGGTGGTTGCACTTGCCTCCTCTGACAAACGACCACTGGTTTATTGTATTGCTGAAGAGCTTGCAATCATGAATATTCATAACAGTAGTTCTGTTGCTTGTGTAATAATGCTCATTATATGCACAAATGCAATAATATAATATAATATAACATAATATAATAATATAGGAGGACAGCACATTTGCATTGTGTGATATATCAGTACTTGCAAAGCAGAAACTTCGGATTCAAGAGTTTAGAAAAGTCCCTAACCAAGAATGTTTGAAGATACCAATAATGTGCTGCCTTCACTTTCAGGAGAAAAAAAATGGGGTGGTACCCTTTTAAAAAGGTACAAATAAGTACACTTTAGGCAATATTATACAACTTTTAGGGGTAAATAAGGTACAAAGGTGCTGTCCCAGTGACAGCTTTTGTACTTTTTTCCTGAGAGTGTTACAAGCATGGAAATACTTCAGACTGATTCTGATTATGACCAAACTCAACTACATAATTTAGTTCCTCAGTATCAGTATTTGCTGTACAAGACCCACCTACACATATTAGTAGATAAATGCATAGATAGATAAAGCTATCTGCATATGCAGAGTGTAAGTGGGTGTGTGTTTTAAATGCAAAGATTATAAGCAATCCAGCTGTCAGACAGGATTGCGGCATTGGTGCTGGATAACTTGTTTTTATGTGTTGTTATATGCAATGACAACACCTGGCATGTTTCACTGTGATCTCCCCATCACTTAGAATGAGCACAGCCCAGCTTTACCTCACATCTGTCATTCAATTGCTCAGGCGACTTCACCAGTGGGGGCTGCTTTTCAAAGGCTGTTCATGCATTTTCTCTCCACAAAATTTACGTTCAGAAGGAAACCATCATATTAATTATATGCTGTATATACTGCAGAGTATGCAAAAAATGTGCCAGACTGTACAGTATACAATCAGAATGCTTCACATGGAACACTGTTTTCCAAATGTTCTTGATAAATTACTTATTTTTAACATCTTGACCTACTATTTAATCAGACACTACTTGCTATATGATTCACTAAATCATAGTAAGATCATGTGACAGCAACATGGCATACCGTTTTTTTGTTGAATATTAAAGTAGCAGACATTACACTGTACAATATGAAGTAAACTAGTATTACATTTCAAGCATACCCAAATTATAATAAAACATAAAAAATACGATACTTTTTCCCACTGTTCCACAGCTCACTGCAGACTAGCTGTGAAACCTGCATTCTATTTTAAGCGTTCTCATAACTAGAAAGTGCAGCTTTCTGCATAAAAGTAGCCGTCTGATTTTAGTGAACGTGAGAGAGAGTGTGTGTGTGTGTGGTAAACTGACCTGTAATATGGTTCGTCAATGCAGTTGACTGCCTTTGTTGAATCTCTCTGGTGAACGTGTCACATCAAATGCCTTCATTATCTCCCTCTGTCATTATCATTCAGGGCCGGTGCTTTAAAACACTGTGCTCTCTCTGTCAGTGGCTCAACAATATGGAATAACAATTCCTCCCCTCTCGTTGCTCTTCAAACGCTGCTCTTTTTAAATAACAGATGTCTCACCTGAAGGAGGACAGGAGAAGAAAGCCTCTCTCAAGACTAATGAACGCTTTCATGAAAGTGAGACAGACCACCAGAATTGCCTTTCCTAAATCATTCTTAGCTCGATCCTAGGCCTTTCACACATGGCGTTACGCAACATCCTGTCAGCAGATTATATCCGAGACAGTTGTTTCAGCTTTGGAGGAGTGAAGTCATGATAGAGTCACAAGGTTTACTGTTGGCAGTGACACCTTATTTTGAGGGGGCACCAGTGCCAAATAAAAGTGTTGGTAACACTTTAGAATAGGGAATGCATATTTACTATTAACTTAGAGTTTTCTCTCAGTAAACTCCTAATTTGCTGCTTATTAATAGTTAGTAAGGTAGTTAAGTTTAGGTATTGAGTCAGGGTTTGAGGTCTAGAACATGGTCATACAGAATAAGACATATGTGCCTAGTGAGAATTGGACTTTAAAATAAAGTGTTACTAAAATATCAAATGTAGATGTGCTTTGGTACAATTTCCAAATTATATTCCTATGTTTTTTTCATGTAACTGTTTTTTTTTTTTTTTACACACTTGTTTCTTGATATTATAAACGCTGAAAACAGTTGTGCTGCTTAATATTTTTGTGGAAACCATGAACCATATGTAATAAGTCCAAAAGCACAGCTTTTTTTTTTTTTTTGGAAAATTATGAATTCCTTTACTGTAACTTTTGATCAATTAATTGCAAAAAAAAAAAAAGACAATAAAAGACCCTAGTTTTAAATATATATACAGAAGTATAATTTGGAAATTAAACAATTTACACTACCAATCAAAAGTTTTTGAACAGTAAGATTTTTTTTTTTTTTTTTAAGTTTTTTTGATCACCAAGCCTGCATTTATTTGATCCAAAGTACAGCAAAAAGTAAAATTTTGAAATATTTTTGCTATTTAAAAGAACTGCTTTTCTTTTGAATATATTTTAAAATGTAATTTATTTCTGTTATTTCAGAGCTACATTTTTAGTATCATTACTTCGGTCGCATTCAGAAATCATTCTAATATTCTGATTTGCTGCTCAAAAAAACATTTATTATTATGTTGAAAACAGCTGAGTAGAAATATTTTTAGGTTTCTGTGATAAATAGAAAGTTCAAAAGAACAGCATTTACCTGAAATAGAATCATTTGCAACATTATAAATGTATTTATCATTACTTTTGATCAATTTAAAGCATCCTTGCTAAATAAAAGTATTAATTTCTATAATTTCTCACACACACACACAAAATAAATAAATAAATAAATAACTCCAAGCTAGTGTATAATGTTACAGCTTTTTATTTCAGATAAATGCTGATCTTTGGATCTTTCCATTCATCAAAGTAAAATGTACTCAACTGTACAAAGTACAATATTGATAATAAAAATAATAAATGTTTCTTGAACAGCAAATCAGCATATTGAAATGATTTCTGAAGGATCATGTGACACTGAAGAGTAATGATGCTGAAAATTTAGCTTTGATCACAGGAATAAATTACATTTTAAAATGTATTCAAATAGAGAGCAGTTATTTTAAATAGTACACATATTTCACAATTTTACTGATTTGATGTATTTTGGATCAAATAAATGCAGGCTTGGTGAGCAGAAGAGACTTTTTTAGGAAACATTAAAAATCTTACTGGTAGTGAAAAACTGGTAGTGTACATTTAAATTAACTGATATAATTAATTTAACTAATTCAATAATCAATAATGAATTCAGTGATCACAGTGCATTTTCGTACTTTATACTTGAGCAAATGTGCAACTCCATTATAATGACCAAATCTGACCAAATGTGAACAGGTCATATATGCCACAGCTATATAGATAACATTTTTTAAACATGCAATAATCATCCAATTTAATTATTAAAGATCCTGCACTAAAAATCCACTTGAAGATGCTTGAATGGGCATGACGCTTCTGAGTGATATTATTTCTCCACCTCAAAATCCAATGTTGAAAGTATCACATGGTGCAAAACTCTCTCTCCCAGACCACTTCATCACCAATACAGGAAATTAGCTGAACTACTGACCACTCTTGAGTCACAGGTTACGACTCTTTCCTCATTAAAGGCCTGGTACAGCTCTCTCACTCTCACATACATGCACACAGCTGAAATCCAGGTGTCTAATACCACTCATAGCTCTCAGCACATGCATCACGAGCAGCTGTGGATGTTGAGAGGAGCAGGTCCATCTCAAGAGGGCCTAAAGCACGGTAGACCCAAAACCGTAGGAGGGGAGGAAGAGTTTCGGTGCGGCACGCCTTTCCCCTCCATGCTATCTGACAAAAAGAGAGGCACAGAGAGGCATTCTCCTCCCTCGATCTCTCAAAGAGGATAGAAATGTTGGCGGTGAAGGTGATAACCCTTTTGTTTTGTCTGTAATCCATCACACAGGCTGTCAGGCTCAACAGCCACGGCGGGCTCCACAACAGCCCTTAATCTGACAGCTTCATGCAGCAGAAAGCAAAGCGTGGAATTAGATCAAAGTGGAGGGAGTCAGTGGCGGATTGATGCGCTTTGCCATCTTGTTTGTATCTTCATACTGGCTGTGACGTGTGGCACGGCTGGAACTTTAAAAGTGAGGTGGCTACGGGGAGGCCTGCTTCTGGGACTCCCTCTGACTGACATTAATGCATGTTACCTTTGTAAAGGTAGAGACTGACTGACACGCCAGATTACGCTAAAGAATATTTAACCGGGTGTGTTTATGTGTTTGTGTTGAGAGGGATCAGAAGATGACAGCTGCTCTCTGCGTATATCTCCATGCATCATGGCCAATTCAGGTGAAGGCGGCAGGGCTGCAGGGGGCGTACAATGCAACACATTAAACTCAGCTCTAATTAGTTCTTCAGCCCACAGAGAAGAACAGATGAGGTGATTTAAGGAAGGGCAACGGCTGAACTGGCTGAGCGGCTGGAAACTTATATCATGTAAAATGAAATCTCAGAGCATCCAAAGTCTGTGAGAAGGAACACCTACATAGTTAACATGAAATCTAGAGTGCAAAGTGTACTTGTATTGCATATTAAACAGAATATATGCTTATATGCACACCAAAAGTCTGAGACCACACTGAAAAATTAGGATTCAAATTCTAAATGAAACCTGAAAATGATTCAAATGAGAAACAAACATTTAAGGTTACACACTTCATTCAAAATATAATATAATACAATACAACTTGAAATTTTTTCACTAGTGCTGTCAGATTTTCTGGACTGCACTGTATATTATATTGTGTATTTTAAACAATATGTTAACTGACTGCAAACTGACTGACAAATTATAGAATACTTTACAGTGAATTTAAGTACATATAAAATACATTTCCAAAAAAATCTGAGACCACTGGTGAAAATGCTTGTACTTTGCATTTTTCTAACTGAATGCAGACATTATATTAGTATATTATATTGCTAACACTTTACAAAAAATAAGAGGGATCATACAAAAAATGCATGTTATTGTTTATTTAGTACTGACCTGAATAAGATATTTCACATGAAAGACATGAATGAACGTTTACATACAGTCCACAAGAGAAAATATTGGTTGAATTCATAAAAATGACCCAATTCAAAAGTTTATCCCCTTGATTCTTAATACTGTGTTGTTACCTGAATGATCCACAGCTGTGTTTTTTTGTTTAGTAATAGTTGTTCATGAGTCCCTTGTTTGTCCTGAACAGTTAAACTGCCTGCTGTTCTTCAGAAAAATCCTTCAAATTCTTTGGTTTTCCAGCATTTTTGTGTATTTGAACTCTTTTCAACAATGACTGTATGATTTTGAGATCCATCTTTTCACACTAAGGACAACTAAGGGACTCGTATGAAACTATTACAGAAGGTTCAAACATGTAAGTATCTTCTGTAGCCTCTGAAGGGCAGTACTAAATGAAATCAATATGATATTTAGGCAAAATAAGAAAAATGTAAACATCTCCATTCTGTTCAAAAGTTTTCACCCCTGGCTCTTAATGCATAGTTTTTTTTTTCCTTCTGAAGCATCAGTGAGCGTTTGAACCTTCTGTAAATAGTTGCATGAGTTGTATTCAGTGTAAAAAGTTGAATCTAAAAATGATACAGCCATTGTTGGAAAGAGTTCAAATACACAAAAATGCTGGAAAACCAAAGAATTTGTGGGACCTGAAGGATTTTTCTGAAGAACAGTTTAACTGGCAGTTTAACTGTTCAGGACAAACAAGGGACTCATGAACAACTATTACTAAACAAACAAAAAACAAACAAACAAACAAACAAACAAACAAAAGCAGCTGCGGATCATTCAGGTAACAACACAGTATTAAGAATCAAGTGTATGTAAACTTTTGAACTTGGTCATTTTAATAAATTCAACTATTATTTTGTCTTGTGGAGTATATTTAAAGGTCTTTTATGTGAAATATCTTTTTCAGGTCAGTACTAAATAAAAAAAAAAAACATGCATTTTGCATGATCCCTCTTATTTTGGTACAATAATGAACATTTCTAATGATTCTGAAAGGTGGATGTAAACTTTTTACCTCAACTGTATATTATTATATTATATTATATTATATTATATTTTAATATGTTAATATATTTTAATAAATGCAAAATAAAAGCATTTCAAGTGGTCTTAGACTTTTCCACCCTACTGTATAAACCATTATATTTATTTTACACAAAATGCACTTACATTTACTGTAAAGTATTCTTAAAAAAAGAGGTAACACTTTAGTATAGGGACCAATTCTCACTGTTAACTAGTTGCTTATTAGCATGCCGATTATTAACATATTAGTTGTTTATTAGTACTTATAAAGCACACATTCTGCATGATCATAGTCTACATCCCTAATCCTAACTAATACCTAAACTTAACAACTACCTTATTAACTATTAATAAGCAACAATTTATTGAGGCAAAAATCATAGTTAATGGTTTGTTAATAGCAGGAATTGGACCTTAAAATAAAGTGTGACCAAAAAAGGAGTTAAAATAAGAAAGAGATTCTACAGATTAAGATTCTACACTCATTAATAAAATAGGTAATATTATAATAAATACAAAATAAAAGCATTTCAAGTGATATTAGACTTACTGTATATTAGACCCTACTATTATATTTATTTTACACAATATGCACTTGAATTCACTGTAACAATTTTTTGTTAATGAATTTTTTGTCAAATGTCTTGACATTCCTGTACATTTATGCAGAAACAAATGCAGCAAAAATGCACAGTTATTGGCTGAAGATTTCAAAATTGCCAAAAATCAGATAATTAATTGACAATACTGAATAACTGTAAAATCATGAATGTACAATCGCTCTGACTAGCTGAGAGTACAATAAATAAACTTGAGTTTGTATACCCTGGAGAGCAATAAATGTCAGCACCTAAACACCTAAGATGTCATATGTAAACAATAAATATACAAATCCTTTGCTGTGAGGCATGTGCTATACAACACAAGATTCCTATATGAGCTAAAATTCTCAATCCTCTGCCTGATTATAACAATAGCTTAATTCAGTTACGACCATATGTCTGCATACCCAGACATATTGATACAACAAAATGACCCTCTAATTGCAACTTAATACAAAACATATCCTGGCCCCTCTGCCTCCAGGTCAGCCCGGCGCGCTCGTGCGGCCGGTTAAAAATATTCCGAAAAGATTAATCTTAATCACAGGTTCGGGCCATGTGTGGCTCGGCATATCCTTCTCATTACCGAGCACGGATGGTTGCTACCTGACTTCTCAGACACAATGTTCCCTACTCCCGCTTTCAAAGCAAAACACAGGCGCTACATTCGTAATAAAGCACAAACCTGTTATTCCAATTGACCTTCTTCACATCAAGCTGTCAATGATCTCAGTCTAGGACTCAAAGTTTCACTCATTGAGGCAGACTTCATGGTAATGGGCATTTGTTTTAGTATATGGCCTTTAGGAAATGGCTGCAGCATTTGGCAAAAACGCAAATGATGTGACAGGGCATTTAGCCCAAGTGCATTTAAAAATAGTAATGGCGAGACAGCCGCGAGCGCTTATGGAAATGCTCAAATGCTGAGGCATCCACTTGTGCTGCAACTGTTAAATCCCATTCAAAATTATAACAGCGGCTGATGGTTCAGCTCGTTCCGATTGCATGTCATTTGACCTTTAATTGCAATGAATGTTGCTGAACCTGTCAAATGTCTTGACATTCCTGTACGTTTATGCAGAAACAAATGCAGCAAAAATGCTCAAATGAGGCCCCGCTGCCGAAGCCTACCAAGCCCGGCCTAAACAAACAAGGATCAAAATATGCTGTTTTGAAACACCGATATATGGACACAGATTTTAGAGCAAGGGCGAATTCTCCTGCAGCTCTCTCATTATGTTTATGTCTAATGTTTATGAGATGAGAGTTACACGTGATTGATTTAACCATCTGTACGCACTGTACCGCTCCATTAGTGTAACTGAGCTTGCCAGCGTGGATTACTGGGACCGAGCTGTTTATGAGACGGATCGTGAACGTTGCAGTTGAGATCAATTTGACTCCTTCGGATGTATCGTGATCAGATGACCCCAAAAGCTCCGGCGTCTAGTTTAATTCCATAATTGCTTATTTAAGAATCTATCAGACTTTGCTACGTCCGCAGGAAGGTGTTTAGATTTCGTAAGTACTGAAACCTAAAAAACAGGGTTTAGAAGAATCAGATTTCAGAAGCATGTCTGTTTGCATGTTGGGCTACTGATTTCCTCCCAACTCCCAACTCTTATGCTTGAGTTTGTGATTTATTCTAGACATCACTGGAGACTTTTGAAAGTAAGAGTTTGTGACGCCATGTTTCCACATCTTCAAAAGGGCCTAAGCTTTGAGCACTCTAGTCTGTCATTAGTTCTTGTTAACAGAGTGTTAATATCCCTGCCGTTTCAAAGGTTTGTTCGCTCCGTTTGGTAAAAACATTAAGGATGTCTTGGCTGTCTCTCGCTCCAGAGAGTCACGTTTAAAGACACAGCCAATGCTAATAAATAAACCATATAGCAAACCTCAGCTCATAGTTTCACAGCTTGGGCCGGAGGTGTTAAGCCACCTCACAAATGTGTGAATCTGCTACAGCTTTACAGTGTTTCTCATTTTCTTTATCAGTCTAAACAGTATGCAACAGTGTGTATAACAGCCTGATCCCATAGGGGATCCTTATGATGCTTTGTGGTTCTTCAGAAAACCAAATAAGATAAGAGAAAATCTTTAACATCTGTAAAAGTTTATTTGCCTCAAGTTTGACATATACCCTGTAATATTCCCATATTTATCTACTACAATTTAAAGTGATTTAGCAAATTGGTGTACAGTACAAAGGGTGCTGTGGCTACAACCAACCACAACTAAATAAAATTGTTAGGTCTACTTTTCAAAACAATAATTATGCAATCTCCATTCAGCACAGCAAATAAAGTCACCCCTCTTATTATGTTAAATATCTATATACAGTATAGTCTCATTTTGTGTAATCGCTGTGGGTCCATTTGAAAGTTATGACATTACATGATATCATACTTTAACATGTACACTATCCAGGGCTCACAGTACGACTGAAAACTTTAGGACTGAAAAATAGGAGAACCAGTGCGACTAACCCGATCAGCATATTTGTGTCTGCACTGAGGGGAGCTTCAACGTGTTTTTGCAACGTTAAGTAATGTATCACCAAATCCTTTCATAAACAAAGTGTAGAGAGAGTGTAAATAAAAGATTCATTGTGCAGTGCAGAGAGCTTTGTTGATTATAATGGAACTTTGTGAGATCGCAAATGAACTAAGATGAGTGACAGCTTTTAATGATTTTTAGGGAGTTTGTAAATGAGTATATTGATTTAATACAACTGTTAAATAAACAATAAGTTAATATTAAGTGACTTACATTGTCTGACTATAACACTATTGGCTGATTTTGATCTATTTCGTTCTTAAAAACAGTTTGAAACAAGTCACAACTGAGTTGCTGCACATCTCCATTCAAACAGCAGTGTTTCGTTTATGAATAAACATGCATTTTTAAACGAATCTTGTGAGTCAATGATTCAGTTTCCCATTCATTAAGACAGTCATTTGCTTAATGAATGAATCAGCTGTTTGAACGAATCAAATGAATAAATGATTCAGTAATTAAATCAGTGACTTGTCACCGCCTACTGGATGTTTCGTTTTATTTTTAAAGTATATTTTCAGTTATTTAAATCATTTATTATTTCTATATTCAAAATGTTATATTTAAAACATTAATCTCAACATGAATTTATGAATTTGATTGCACTCATGCCACCTCTGAGCCTCATTAAACAAAAAAATACACTTACAAGCCACTTGTTGTGTTCTTCTGCTACCTCTGTAGTACAAATTTTATTAATACTGATTTGAACTTATTCTTATTCCACTTGTTCTGTTGTTTTAATTAGAATATATATATATATATATATATATTTTTTTTTTTTTTTTTTTTTTTTTTTTTGACATAAAAGATGACATACTTTTAATGTTAATTCTAAGTTAAAAAAATGCCATTACAAAAGTAAAAAAAAAAAAAAAAAAAAAAAAAAAGTCAAGTCCTGTAAATCACTTTAAGGACTCAAATATCACCTCGTAATGAAGGCTAAGTTTTGATTAGATTTTTTGATTATGCTTCTGAAATTTTGACTGTGCTCCTAAATTTTTTAAGTTTGGAGTCCAAAGCTGTGTTAATTTGATTAAAAATACAGTAAAAACATTACTTTTATGCGAGAAATACAATTTAAAATAATTGTTTACTACTTTATTATATTTTAAAATGTCATTTCAGGGATGGCAAAGCGGAATTTTCAGCAGTACTTTAACCTTCAGAAATCATTTTAATATGCTGATCTGAGGCTCAATAAATATTTCTTATTATTGATCAAGGTTGAAACCACTTGTGCTGCTTAATATTTTTGTTTACATTTTTTTTTCTTCAGGATTTTTGATAAATAGAAAGTAAAAAAAAACAAAAAAAAAAACAACAGCGCGTTTATTTAAAATAGAAATGTTTTGCAACATTATAAATTACAGTTTACTGTCACTTTTGCTGAATAAAACCTTACTTTTTTTTTATTATAAAAAAACTTATGTGGATATTATATATCAAATTAAACCAGACAACCTGCTGATTCAGATGACACTAGTGTCAGTTAACATTCATGAGCAGGATCACAAACCACATTAAAACTATACATTTTTTACCTCAAAATTGTTTTCTGCCCCCAGAATCATTCATATTTATAGTCTTACAATTTCTGTGTATGTGTACAGTGATTGCATCCCTGTTGCAATCAAAAAAGATTTTTTTTTTATAATATCCTTTTGTGGATATTATAAATCAAATTAAACCAGACAATCTGCTAATTCGGATGACAATAGTGTCGTTTAACATTCATGATAAGGATCACAAATCGTATTAAAACTATACATTTTTGCTTTTTTTTTTTTTTTTTTTACCTCAAAATAGTTTTTGGCCCCAGTCTTTCATATTTTTAGTTTTACTTTTTCTGTGTATGTGTATAGTGATTTCACCCTTGTTGCTCGGGTCTAATTGATTAAACTGATACTGCTAGAACTCACCCACCCGGTGTTACAACACTCCCTGGTCTCAGAAAAGACTTCTCTTTCCCTCTGATCTGAAAAACCTATAAATGTAACATCAAGAACTTTTTAATATCCAAAGAACAATATAACCAGATCAAAAATTAAAGATAGTTTTTTTAAAAGAGTGATGTGTCTGTGCATTTAATCATGTAGTGTTACAAGTAATCACAGTTGCTGCAAGAAACTTCATATTGCACTGGTAAGTATTGTTATCCCACTTGGTGTGCTGGACCTTTTCGTCTTCCTTCCGCAGAATGCCGAACGTCAGTGATCTGCCTTGATCCTGTTAGGGCAATATAAGTGGAGGAGAAAGGAGATAGACAAGCACAAAGAGCGGGTGTCGAAGTTAAAGGCAAACAGACAGTGCACCGCCGGTAGTGCCGTGCTGTAGAGGGGCTCTGGTCGCCCGAGTCTTTATGAAATTTAGATGATGCATCAGAAGGCCACAAGAGTTTCTTTGATAATGGAACTGTGGCTGAAAAATACGTCAGTCATCGTCTTAAGCTATGTGAGGCGAGAAGCACAAAGCATGCGCAGACAGTCGCACAGCCTGTCTTCTTCACCCCATGTGTCTGGAGACAGGCTGATAGAGCTCCCCAGTGTCATTTCCAATTGCTGTGATCTAAATGTATAAGAATTGATGGTGCCTTCCACCAAATGCTGTTATAGGGAACCTGGTTTGTTTATTTAATGAAGACCATGTCATTGTAAATCTGCGTCCTTGCGTTTGAAACGGTGGCAGGTGTTGGTGGCAGATTTTCCTGAGACAGGGGCACTGAATTAACAAATTCAATTTACATAATACTTGCAAGGGAGGACTGGCCTCTTCCAGGCAAAGCGTTCCACCCGCCAGTGTTTGTGTGTGTGCATGTGAATGTGTGACTAGATCTTGCTGGGCCCAGATGTCCGGACCCCAGTAGGCTGGACAAACAGACTAAGATGGTGTACATACTCTTTAACAGAGAGCTGAGGAGAAGAGAGTGTGAGAGAGAGAGAGAGAGAGAGAGAGAGAGAGAAAAAAAAAAAAAAAAAAAAAAAGTTTGTTAACATTTTGCAATAAGGTTTTTTTTTTTTTTTTCATATTTCATTAACAGTTTGGTAAAGCATTTATTAATCTATGCTGACAAAACATTTACAGATATACTATTGGTAATGTTAATTCATGTTTATAATAAACTGTTAATAAGCAATGTTAATTTACACATAGTTAACTTATGTAAATCATGAATAGAATGTATAAAAGTAAAATGTATAGAATTTCTGTATTTAAAGTGTAGAAGTTACATATATATTTGAATAATATTAATTAACTGAGTAAACTACTGTTAATAATTCATCATTAATTTCCAATTATTAGCAAATTATATAAAACTTTAATTAGTAAATGTGAAATAAATAAATCAGCTGTGACCCAGGACCACAAAACCAGTCATAACGGTCATTTTTTTCAATAATAATAATATTTTCAATAAGCTTTCTATTGATGTATGGTTTGTTAGGATAGGAAAATATTTGGCAGAAATACAATTATTTGAAAATCTAGAATCTGAAGGTGCAAAAAAATCTAAATATTGAGAAAATTGCCTTTAAAGTTGTCCAAATGAAGTTCTTAGCAATGCATATTATTAATAAAAAAAAATAAGTTTTAAGATATTTACAGTAGGAAATTTACAAAATGTCTTCATGAACATGATCTTTATTAATATCGTAATGATTTTTTACATAAAAGAAAAATTGATAATTTTGATCCATACAATGTATTGTTGGCTATTGCTACAAATATACGCATGCTACTTATGACTGGTTTTGTGGTCCAGGGTCACAATAAAAAATGTGAATGTTTTATATATATATAGTCCAAATAATAACAACAATAATAATTGAACATATATATATAAAATTTCATTATTTTGTCTTTTTTTTTATACATGTGTGTATTAATAATATTAACTCATTTTTAATTTTTAATAATAATTTCTATAAAAAATATTGTTGTAGGTTGATATTGTTGTATTGTTGTAGCTAGATTGTTATCATATTTTTAACACACAGAATCTTTTAAGTTAGCACAGCCTGCATTCCTAGAATTGTTGTTATGAGTTGATATATACTAAATATAAAATTTTTGGTTCACTGCCAATAGTAGGAAATGTGAGCATTTATGCAGTAAGGGAATTTTTATAGGACATTTTTATAGGTTTGTATGTGTATATACCAATACAAAATTTCATATAAATCTCCCATACATTGCCTGCCACATATTCAGTCTATCAGATTAATATTTTGTGCAGACATATGCACTCTTGCAAGCACACACACATATCTCAGCTGCCATATTGGCTGCTCCAAAGCCCTACTGTGTACATTTCAAATGATTCAATCGGATGAATGAACATATGCTCACC
Source organism: Labeo rohita (assembly GCF_022985175.1). Lineage (NCBI taxonomy): Eukaryota > Metazoa > Chordata > Actinopteri > Cypriniformes > Cyprinidae > Labeo > Labeo rohita. The sequence goes on from NC_066877.1 coordinate 23,504,896, forward strand.
CCTGAATCGTAAGTTAAATTATGCATGGCGTAATTTAATTTAATCCAGTTTATCGAGTTTGAAATAGAGCAAAATGCAATATGAAACAGACTTTTAATTTATGACCTTTCCTTCAAAATTTGTTTGCACCGGTCAATTAGGATGCATCATCTGTTCAAGTCAGAGCATTTTGGATTAAGCCAGTGAGGCCTTCCAGAAGTCCTAATCACAGTAAGACCGTTTCATTACCAGCGCTTCCTCTGCGTTATTTGATTATTCCGTGTGATAAAATGAATGCTTACAGCTCACCTAAGCCGCAATCACGCTGTAAATGTTTTAAGCACATAATCATACATGCCCTTATGATTTAACTACAAAACACACTGTCAATCATTCTGAGCAGACCTGCAGAGTTGGAGCATATCAGTGAGGTGTTGGCAGATTTTTACCCACAGTGCTTTGCCACACCACTCATTCATCTGCCACATTGTGATGCATGTTTGTGATGTTTACTACTAAATATTGATGGACATCTGGTGTTCCATTCATCCCCAATCAAAAACGAGCCACTCGGTGAAAACGCTCCATCTTTCTCTCTCTCGCCCTTCTTCTATGTGAGGGCAAGGCAGTTGGCTTCACTATAAATCAACACACTGGCTAAAACATACCCCTGCCCTCATTTTCCAAGAATAAGTGCCTTGAAGGCATGCTTTTTTGGCATGTCACTAGACACATATTAGCCGGACTGCTGGGAGGGGACGAATTAGTGCTCACCCGATATATATTTGTTAATTCAGAAGTGGGCAGAGAGCGTTAGGTAGTGAAGTTCTCCTGGAGTGGAACAATTGTGACCTTGTTTGGTCTACGGTTTGAAATAGCAAGCACTCAGCACCTTGCTTTTAAAGGAAAGAGTGTTGAAAAAGAGGCGCTAGGCACAAGAGTCCAACTGTTATAAAAGAAAGGAGATTGAAATCCAAGCACTGCTTTAATCATTTTGAACATTTCACATTTTTATACATTTTATATAATACATCAAGTTTTAGTGCTTGAGGGGTTTCCATGAATCTTTCTGACTGACTCATTAAAACGAACCAGTTCATAAGAATCACGAATCACGACTCAGATTTGAAGGCTCACACTGTGTTTGTTGTTGTGTGTAGGAAACACTGCCACACACCCTAATGATGATATCTGTTGAAAAACAGTCACTAGGCATAAGAGTCCAATTGTTCTAAAATAAAAAATTATATCCAAAATATGCTTTAATCTTTATAAATGTATTTTTTATGTTGATGTTTTATGATAGACAGTCACATTCTTCAGCAGCAGCAAGAAATGAAAGCCTCTGTACACACACACACACACACACACACATATATATATATATATATATATATTATATACATGTGTATATATATATATATATATATATATATATGTACACGCATACACACACACACACAACAAATATACACAAGTCTGCTACATTTCAAAAATAAAGTTAAATTAATACCTTTATTGTGCATAATTGCCTGAAATGATTAAAAATGACAGTTCATTATATTTATAACATTACAAAATATTTCTGTTTCAAATAAATGCTATTCTTTTTAAATTTCTAGTCATCAAATAATTACTAGCTATCAAAGTATTGCCCTTTCCACAAAAATATTGAGCAGCACAGCTGTTTTCAACATTGATAATAATAAAAAAATGCACTAAATCAGCATATTTGAATGATTTTAAAAGGACCACATGATACTAAAGACTGGAGTAATGGCTGCTTAAAGTTTCGTTTTGCCACCACAAGAATAAATTACATTTTAAATACATATTTTAAATAGTTTCAAAAGTTTGGAGTCTCTTATATGCACCAAAGCTGAGTTAATTTGATTGAAAATACAGTAAAAACAGTAATTTTATAAAAGAAATACAATTTAAAATAATGGTTTACTATTTTATTATATTTTAAAATATAATTTATTATGGGATGGCAGGGTTTAATTTTCAGCAGCCATTACTTTAACCTTCAGAAATAATTTTAATATGCTGATCTGGGGGTCAAGAAATATTTGTTATTATTGATCAATGTCAGAAACACTTGTGCTGCTTAACATTTTTGTGGAAATTTTTTTCAGGATTTTTGATGAATAGAAATTCAAAGGAACAACATTTATTTGAAATAGAAATATTTTGTACTATTTTAAAGTAATAATTAAATATAAATGGTTCTCATAATTTTTAATATCTGTAACAATATTACTATATTTGCAAAAAAAAAAAAAAAAACAACAACAACAACAAAAAACTGTATACTGTCGTGATACTGAAGACTGGAGTAATGGCTGCTCAAAAATGTAGCTTTGCAAACCCCCAAAATAAATAATATTTCAAATAAATATTTGAAATAGAAATGGTTCTTTTAAATTGTAATTTTTAAAAACAATATTACTGTATTTTTGATCAAATAAATGCAGCTTTGGTGAGCATAAGAGGCTTTTTTCCACAAAGAACAACAACAAAAATCTGTATACTGTCATCTTGGTTATGGTCATGGTCAAACCAAAAACATGCCAAGAGAAGGTTCACTATTAACCCTAAAAAAAGAAGAAAAGAAAAAAAGACATTGCCTGTGAGCAAAGGCATCTGACAACTTGGTCAGGCTATTGATAAATAAAAACAGGCCGTTGTCCTCTCTAAATTACGCATGGCTGCCAGGAATGCACTGTCTCTTGTTGTTGCAAGATGACACATGTATAAGTGAAATAAATCTAGACAGTGTGTGTGTTTCTGTGTGTGTGTGTGCAATTGTGTGAGTGACACAGCCCCAGCTGTGGAGCAGGAAGAAACAGCTTTTTGCTGGGTGCAAATCAAAGTGACGGAGAGCACAATAACCCACAGGTTTGAAATGATGAGGCTCTTTAGATTAGGGGAAAAAAACAACAGTGTAGCGGCGACCCTGCACATGGCTCTAATCGCTTCAAATGAAGTAATGAAGGAGACACCGGCGTTGCCAGATCTCCTCTCCTGTTCTGCAAGGTGCAGCGCTTGTTTGTGCGAATGTCTGGCAATTAAAAATAATTGGGAAGCAGGTTTGCCTCTAAATCTTCCAAGAGTGCCAGTTATGATCTAATGAAGCTTCATTAGCCATGCTGAAAGCTGAGAGCTCTGTATGACAACGGCAGTTAGACAGGATCATAGGCAAAATCATTAAAAAATACCCTGGCTAAGATTAGCTTTTCACTTAATGACCAATTCATTAGCTAATTGATTTCTTATTAGTTACAGGCAAAAAAGCCTGTTTGGGCTTCTGTACAGCTAATTAACAGCATTTTACACCATTAGTCAATTGCCTAATTTTCAGGAAAACAACTTTTGAAAGGAGCATGGCTGAAAGGCAATGGGCCATTTGCTTCCTTTTTTTCGTTTCCTCAGTATTGCTTGCTATCCTACGCCATGTATGCGATCATTAATGTTTCTAATATTAAATGATAGCATTTGTGATCATATGTCCACACTGTATCCAGTAGCTCAGTCCACAGAGAACATGTTCTATGAGAGCTCGTATATATTTACCCAGCAAATTTATTTAAGACTACTAAATTACTTGAGAGCCAATTAAAATGAAATATTTGGACAAATCTAATACATGCATTAACAGTTCCAGGTTAACTTTGAATGCGACTTAACAGAAAACTGCTTTGCGGTTGACAACTAGGGGGCCTCAGTATACTTTCAAGTGGGACACAGAATGACTTTATTAATTTATTAGTATTAACACAATTAATATTAATACTATTTTTAACCCAACAACAATTGTCTCCTCAATAACTATTATTTTTGTTTGTTTCAAAGTTTGTTTATAAAAAAAAGATTCAAAACAAGCAGTTTTGTCATAATTATAGCAGAAGTACTAGTGGAAATGTCATACATTATATGGGGGTGTCCTTAGGAAATTGTCTTGGACAGTGAGGGCCCTTTGAGTCAAAAAAGGTTGAGAAATACTGTTTTAGCGCTTCTTGAAACACTCTGACTGAATCATTAAAAGGATCAGTTCTTAGGAATCATATGTTCATGAATCAGACATCTCAGCTTGCGCTGTGCTCGTTGTGTAAATAGAAAAACTGACACATACTCAAACAAGAAAACATTTAACAAACTATTAGTGCAAATCTCTATTATTTCTGTTGCATTTGCAATCATGGAGCCTTTTCACAGATTATATGATGTGTTTCCACAGTTATTAACACTGTGTAGGTGTTTCTAATGCAATGTTTGAAGGAGTGATTGCAAATGACATTGATTTCTCTTCTGACCAAATTAACCAATCTCTAAAAACACTATTGAGTATGTATTCTTTGCTACTGGAGCAAATAGAAAAACAAAAAGTTGACCTAACTATTGCGACTACCCAAGAACCCCAGAAATGTGAAAAGTGCTCGTTTTACTCGCAGTCTGGAGCCCTGTCGCACCCTCAAGCTTAAGTTTAAGGCACATTATTAGCTGTCACTCTGCGATTATGACCACAGACCTTAGCTTTTTTTCCCCGCTTACCACAGATGTCAGCTTTTGTTATGAGCACATGTAAAATGAATCACCTTATATGACAGCTTGAATGTACACAGCCTCAGGAAAACAGCAGCATGTACACTGACAGGTGGTCTGATTGAAGGGCAGTAGTATCCTCTGTCACCTAACAAGGTTGTCCAGTCCACATCTCTGTGGTGTGGGGAAGTAAAGTGAAGACTCAGAATTCATTGGTCTCTAACAGGGGGTGGCTAGGCTGCTGGAACAAAAGGAGACATGTTAGAGATGAGAGGCAGTCATTTGGCCCTTCAAAACCAGGGTCCTCTCCAACAGACTCTGCCCTAAGGTACTTCCTCGTTGTTGCTACTGTTACAATGAACTCCACACAAATTCTAATAATAACAAATATATATATGACGAGTTCAGATGCAAAACCAGCTAAAAGCCATCTCGGTCAAAAATGAGATAATGATACTAAGTGAATGCGACTGACGCATAGCATACCTCCATCAAATACTTTTACTTCAAACTCGCTAAATTCCAGCCTCAGCCCAATCAGAAGTACCAGTACTTACAAAGAAACCAATACAAAGTAGCCAGAAGGAAATGGTAATTTTAAAGAAATACGTCAGATGGATTTAGAGGCTTTTGCATCTGAACTCTTCATATCATATACATATACATATATATATATATATATATATATATATATATGAATGGCAGATTTGGCGTTATGATTGGTCAGATCGCCTGTCAATCAAGTTGTTTGCGAAGGGTCAATTGGGACCTGAATTCTCACACACACACACACACACACACACATTCCTATCAAATGTCCCCAACATTTCATAGGCGCAGTAGTTTTATACTGTACAAACTGTATTTACTATCCCCTTTCTGCATTTTTAGATTTTTCAAAACACTTCATACTGTATGATTTAGAAGTTTGTTTCCTCATGGGGATTGACCTTGTCCCCACAAGGTCAAAATTTACTGGTATTATTGTACTTGTGGGGACATTTGGTCCCATAACGTAGTAAATACCAGTATACACACACACACACAAACATACATGCATATAAGAAAAGGTTTTTTTTTTTTTTTTTTTTTTTGAGTAATCTTTACATACAGTAGTTATTTTTTTAAATACAAAAACAGTACAACATGAACACGTGTCAAGTTCCAAAAAGGAGAAATGTAAAAATTAAAAATATAGTCAAACTGTTTGTATTTTATAGATTGATTATATGTGATCATGGACCACAAAACCAGTCATAAGGGCCAATTTTTTGAAATGGAGATGTATACACCATCTGAAAGCTGATAAGCTTTCCATTAGGATAGGATAATATTTGGCCAAGATACAACTATTTCCAAATCTGGAATCTGAGTGTGCAAAAAAAAAAAAATCTAAATATTGAGAAAATCACCTTTAAAGTTGTCCAAATGAAGCTCTTAGCATTGCATATTACTAATCGAAAATCCATTTTTAATATATTTATTGTAGGAAATTTACAAAATATCTTCAAGGAACATGATTTTTACTTAATATCGTAATGATATTTGTCATAAAAGGAAAATCGATCATTTTGACCCATACAGTGTATTTTTGGCTATTGCTACAAATATACCCGTGCTACTTAAGACTGCAACACAGTTCACAAATTATATAAACTGTTAACTGTGTTTTTTGTCCTTTTTAGTGTTTGACCAACGTCAATATGAAAGATCAGTTAAATTTTCTCCTTCTGCGTTCCACTTTAAAAACAACAACAACATATGGGTTTGGATCGACATGAGGATGAGTAAATAATGACAGGATTTTCATTTCTGGGTGAACTATTCCCTGAATCCTTTTATGTCTGTTCTACCTGTCTGTATGCCAATGTTTCATTTAGGTCTGTTTTACTAAAGGGTCAGCGTTTGTGCGCTGGAGAGCTCCTGATCTTTGTCCAGTGCCGGTTCTGTTAGTGGTTGAATAGCTTGGCCCAGGGGGACGTGGGGAGGGGGGACACAGCGTGACAGATGGGGGTGACTGGTAACTCTGCTGAGGGACTTGTCTACAGATGGTGCGCCTCCTTTCTCTCTTTCCTTACCCGGTCCCTCCCCCCTTCCATCACAACCCTCAGGCTGCAAGCGAAAAGAGAGGGAGAGAGAGAGAAGCCTGAAGAGCCGCTCGCCTCACCTTGGCAGTGCTGGCCATTTCCAGCGCCTCTTCATCAGCCACGCCACTCTGCGGCCTGTCACTAATTAATCTTAATGAGCCGGCAGATCAGTGACTTCTCCTTCTTAAGATGAGTGCATAAATCACCCTCAACAAATGGACGCAGTCCACGTCTTTAGCTAAAGCCGGATGAAATTAAAAAATGCTGCTGTTTTGAAACGGCTTTTAATTGCATGATTGATCAACTGCAGGATGCGGCATAAAAGCTTGTCTGTATTCATGCTAAATGAGTCGGCCATGTCCGAATGACACTAGAGACCCGGAGACTGAAAATATAATGCGGATAGCATACATTTAACCGCTCATTTACTGTAAGCGAAATCCTGCCAGTCTACTTTCAGGGGGATGGTCGAGCGAGATGAAAATGATACATGTCCGCATTAAGCAAATTAATGTGTGCTATCAGCAACTGCGAGCATGCTAGGTCTTCGGCTTTGACCGCAAGATACAACCACCCCTCGCTCCCCTCATAGATTATTTTCTCAACACATGCAACGATGAGCCGAGCTTCCAAACTAGACTGCAGGCACAATGACCTCATAAACAAGAACAAATGTGTGATTTTCTTTGTCTGCCAATATAGCTGTGAGAAGAGTTGATAGACTCCACATAGAACAGCCTAATTAAGACTGTTTGCAGAGGGAATAAGTATCTTGGGAGTATGTCTTGTTTTTTTTTCTTTTTAATTTTTAATTTAAAACAGTACAAATAAGTTCTCTACAAGCACTTTTAGAGAATCAACTAATCTACACTGTGTAGCCTTTTAGCACTAAGGTTCACAACATTTCTTGAAGCACAGACCCCTAAGCAGACTCTTAACCAATTAAACATTTTTTTTTTCAGACTATATAGTACTTACATTAATAACAAAATTGCAGTGTAACAGAAGTAGCAACAGACCTTTTTTTCTGTATTGTGATTTACATTTAAGTGAATTGATTATGGAAAAACTACTACTTGGTTCACTCCATCAGCTGATTGGGTGGAGGCTGATCTGAATGAGAGCTTGCAATGGATCATAAAAAGGGGCGGGGTTTAAGCAAATCATTAAGGTATTTAGGATCAATAACATGTATTTAAAAATTGTTATTACTTCCTCTCATGTTGTTCCAAACCTGTATGACTTTATTCTGTGGAACACAAAATCAGCCATAATTAGCACAGGTATAGTTGTAGCAATAGCCAAAAATACATTGTATGGGTCAAAATGATCAATTTCTCTTTTATGCCAAAAATCATTAGGATATTAAGTAAAGATCATGTTCCATGAAGATATTTTGTGAATTTCCTACTATAAAAATATCAAAACTTAATTTTTGATTAGCATTGCCAAGAACTTCATTTGGACAACTTTAAAGGTGATTTTCTCAATATTTACCCTCAGATTCCAGATTTTCAAACAGTTGTATCTCAGCCAAATATTGTCATATACTGTCATATCAAACCATACATCAGTGGAAAGCTTATTTATTTAGCTTTCAGATGATAAAAAAAAATATATCTCAATTTAAAAAAATTGACCCTTGTGTCTGGTTTTGTGGTGCAGTGTAGGTTATGTTAGAAGATATATTAGATATGTTAGAAGTTTTCTGTATAGAAAAACTTTCATTGTATCCACTTTATTCTTCAATGTGGAAGTAAGCCTATGGATGAGACTTCCGATCAATTAGCCATTATAGGGAAACAACGAGAAGAACAACAACATGCAGTAAATGGTAAAACTGTTTGCACAAAAAAACAGTGTGTTCATAATTAAGATAATCCATTACAGTAATATGGACACACATATTTGTATTATCAAGCAGCAAAACGAGCTGTTTTGCACAGCTAAAAATAGCTGGATGCGGATTAAAACAGAAGCCAGACCCATAACATTTACAAATGGCTGCACCCACTCTTGCAGGAAAAATAAGGTGGAGATAAAGTAAAAAAAAAAATATATATTTTTTAAACGTTCATTTTGGGGTGAAAATATAAGTTTCATTGTATAGAAAAAAAGTACATTGTATAGAAGTTGGAAAAAAAAAAGATTTTTTTTTTCCTAAATTTTTAGAATGTTCATTTTTGGATTAACTAACCCTTTAACAGGGATCATTACGTTATGATAATGAAATGGCCTACTTTTACATCCTTTGCCATGTCCTGGATTCATCACACCACTGTACTGTCAAACAGAGAAAAAGATTGACATTAAATTAATAACATTTTAAGACGATCAAATGAATCAACAAAAGATTAAATAAGAGGTTGTTAGACAAACTGCAGACCTTAAGTCCACAACCCTGGTTTTTGCATTTTAGGCTTAGAAATTATTCAGCTGGTTTTGAACAGTTAGTCCTGGTTGGGTGCTAATCTAACCATTGTAACCATGCTGATTACAGCAGAACTTCAATGGTAAAGATTCGTTATCAAGATAGTCTTGCTGGTTAAGCTAGTTGACAAGCCTGATGGGACCACCAGCACACACCAGCAGCAAAGACGTCTTTCGTTCCCCATCAGAATGATGGTCCCAACATCTCCAGACTTCCACAAACATCTGAGCTTTCTCAGATGACAATCGGCATGGTGCTTATCTGTGAATGGGAGGATGAAATGCCACATTGTGCATCTTTCATAAATTCTTTTTCATAGTATTGATTTGAGCTTATTGTGCTGAGGCATTTTATTTCCCATGGGTCCCAAGCTATTAACTCTGATATGATCAGGAAAGATCCTCTTACTCAAATTCCCCTGTCACATCTCGGCTGGCAAGCTACATGCACGCTTGACCTCCGACAGATACAACACGGTTGTTGCCATGTAGATCGTGGTTTAACAAACACGTTTCATTACAGTCGCTTGAAGATCTACGTCGGATATACGGACTGCAGGGTAAAAAACTCAGAAATTCACTCAGAAATAGCTAGTAAATTTCACATGTAATTACAAAGGAAGTACAAATAACATTAAATAAAGGTGACATTTTTAAGTGAACTAAAATTATATTTGTTGTAAAACATTCTAATAATCTTCATTTTCTTTACAACGTTTTAACAGTGCATGACACAATGTTAACATATTTCAAATAAATGCCTTTTACTGCATAATTTGTGACCCCAGACCACAATATTTGTAGCAATAGCCAAAAATACTTTGTATGAGTGAAAATGATCAATTTTTCATTTATGGCAAAATTAATTAGGATATTAAGTAAAGATCATGTTCCATGAAGATATTTTTTGTAAATTTCCTACTGTAAATATATCGTAACTTAATTTTTGATTAGTAATATGCATTGCTAAGAATTTCATTTGGACAACTTTAAAGGCGATTGTAAATTGTATCTCTGCCAAATACTGTCTATCCTAACAAACCATACATTAATCGAAAGCTTATTTATTCAGCTTTCAGATGATGTATAAATCTCAAATTCAAAAAATTGACCCTTATGACTGGTTTTGTGGTCTAGGATCATATTTATGCATTGCCAATCACTGTTAACTTGCAGACTTTTTAAAGGTTATTATAGCCTTAACTTATTTTTTCTTTTACTATAGAGCTACTCACATCCCGCTGTCCATATTGTCTTCAGCATGTCTCAAACAGACTCTAACTCATTGCTTTCTGGTCTTGCAAGTGCTAAACGGCTAGTCCAAAATGCTGCTCCCTGATCTGGATTGAAATTCTCACGTTTCAGCTCTGCTCCGTCTCCCCACAAGCTTCAGGGGTGATGTTAGAATCAAATCTAAAAAACATTGTCTCTGACCAACAATGCAGCCAATTGTTTGGCTCTGTTATCAGCACACCGCGATAAAAACATACTCCTCAACCTGGCTGCTACAATCAGCTGTATCCAGAATAAAAAGCCAAGAAGAGCTTGTTCGGGGTGGGATTGGAGAGGTGGAGGGCTCGGGGCAGTAGGTTTGTCAGAGTACTCTGTGGATTATTATGTTTCAAGGATAAAGTCAATTTAATACCATCAGCCTATGGGAAGAAAGCAGCAGAGGGAAAAGGAAGAGAAAAATGTGGTCTCATGCTTCAGGGTTTCAACACTCAGGACCTTTGGCTTTTAGCCATAATTTTGTTGATAATCAATTTCTGTACATGTCTCGCTTCAGCGGTTTTAAACAGACAAAAAATGCACTAGACTGAAATAACTGCCGAGAAATTAAATTCAGGAACTGCATGTCACAAATCTGAGGTTTTATTAGTGCTCATTTGTATATGAACAGTTATTTTAAATACACAGAATTTGCAGAAGGAGATGATTATATGTAAGAGAATGATGAAAGAGAACGAATACATATAAATGCACACTTTTTTTCTGAGGTTAAATGCAAACTACAGCAAGTGTAACAAGAGACAGGAGGAAGCCTGTTAGGGTTAACTACGCCTCATTATCTTCCCTACATGCATGCCTGTGCATAACACTCAAAACTGTCTGCCACTGGGGGTCGGCCATTGCACTTAATTGGGGGTTTAAACCCTGAAGTAATCAGCACGGCTCAAAACAACACCAAATAGCGACCATTTTAAATATGAATTTAGAACGCATTGGTCTCGGGAACATAAGGGATTAATCTGAGTGAATGAGCAAGTTCAAACGCTGTTATGGCATTTGTCGGAGTAAGCCTGGACTTCCCGCAGAAAGGTCTTGGGTCTCCTTTCCCCTCCACTTTATTAACAAGCTGCCTAACCCTTGTAAGAACGAGTGCTGCTTGAAGAATCACGGCACACATATAGCTCAGCTGAAAGCAGGGACCGATTCACTGGCTGAATGATTAAATGGCCCGCTGCCAAAACAGACACAAATTTTACATCACAGCTCTTTGCTTTACTTTTAAGGGACCACATGGTTCGGGCCTCTCTCTCTCTCGAATGGCATCAAACTTAATAAAGCCGTTTATTTGCTAATAATGTGCCAAAAGCTAATCAAAGGTAGGAGAGGAGGATGAACTTTACCATCACACAATTACAAGCAGTAAGGCATAATTACATTTACGTTTTGCATAACTGGAAGCAGAATCCTGCCTGCTGTCTCTGCAGTCTGATTAAGGGGATGCAAATAATTCAGAGCAATTATTTCTTAAAGTGACAGTATGCAGCCACCTGCCTGCTTTTGACATTAACCGAATCTGACTAAATAAAAATATAGAAGAGCACAAACTGACACAGAAAGGGAAAGAATTATTTAACATGTGTTGAGATATTTCCAAAAAGGCTATTTGTGTTTCTTGTCTTTGACTGGGACAATACCGTCATAAATTTTCATGCACATCGCCCGTGGCTTCAGATGTAAAATTGTTATCGACATTTCACTTGACGATTTATTTATTTCTTTACAACCCAGATATAGACTGTAATCCATCAACCTGTCCGACCTTAATTCGGTCACTTCGAGTGAAACCTTTTAGAGCTTAATTGTGATTTAATTGTGTCCGCTCGACCCTTAAAGTCATACCAGAAAATATGTGAACAAGATAAGAAATTATAAATACATGCCTATGCAGAAACAAATGTGAAAAGAGAAAATACGGGGCGAGTAAGACATGATAAATTAATGACTGGCTGATTTTTTTTGTTTTGTTTTGTTTTCTAAACGCTGTGATTTTTAGGAACTGTTTATTTGTTTACGCTGTCTATTCTGCGGTTGTTATGGGGTATTTATACTGCAAAAAGCCCGTAAATGCATTCATGCTTGGCCAATAAACTTCACCCAAACACAAACGGGACCAAATCTACGAGGTAGCCAACGTTTCCACATCGAATAGTCCAATTCTGAGAGAGAGAGAGAGAGAGAGAGAGAGAGAGAGAGAGAGAGAGAGAGAGAGAGATTGGAAATAAAATTCCTGCGCCTTTAAGAATTGTCTGCTACTAAACTTCAGCGACACTAGTGAGGCAGAGTAAGAACATCCTGGCTTGTCGATTTACTCACGTATATATAGCCTATATATGTATCGATCCCCTGGAGGCTGCTGTTGATTGTGAACCGCACTTGGATAGGTGGTGTACTAACTAATTTTCAAACATCTGCACCAGCCACTTTGAAGTCCTGCAATCCGTTAAAGTGAGCTACATTTTTTTTAAAAGGCCTGCTAGAAGGTATCACAGCAGAAACGCTGAAAATATTAAGGCCTAGCCGTCTGCTCTAAGCTATAATAAAAACGACCGAGAAAGGAGTAATCCAACTTCATAAGCAGCGGTGTTTCAGCTTACTCTTGGAATCTCCCGGAATCAAAGGTGCACCTGACACACTTTATCCTTCCCTTGACGTGACCCTACAAATGAGTTTCTATCCAGCATCGCTGCTTAAATATAGCCAACACTATTGCGCAAAAATAATAGCTTCATTAGAAGAGTGACCACAGTTTAAATGATGTGAATCTGAATTATTATTTTTATTATTTTATTAGAAGAAAAATAACTATAATTTAAAATAGCAAACACAAAAATTCTAATGGTCGTTTGGAAGAATAGTGATTTCTTTAAATAAAAACTGAAATGAGAAAAAATGAACCACGAGGTCATACGTTGGAAAAATATTCAAATATGGGGCTGCAGTCTTAAATGAGGATGGATTTAATAAATAAAGCGCTATCAAACACGTCATCTGTGAGGTTTACATGAGCGATTTCACACCACGGTGCTCAATATTCACAGGGGATCATAACATCCTTTTGATTCTGCCCTTTTTATTCTCGCCCTGCACTGATCCGTGCATGCGATAATATCATAGCAGCATATCCGAGTGTCTTATGCATTTTTAAAATAACCACACTAGAAATAAATGCTCGTGATTATGTCATTGATGGATTATCGATTTTATCTTACACTTTAAAGAATTCACTTCTAAGAATACTTGCATGTAAAAATATTTTAATTCTTAAAATGCTGAGAGGATTTAGTAGCCCGTTTTAAATAATGACTGGATGTTAAGGCAAATATATGCCTTGCATATTTTTACATACAATATATTATTATGATCAAAAGTGCAGTAAAATGACTTGCGTCCTGCAACTGCGACGTAGGCTATACAATTAAACTAAAACAATTATTGCAAAGGCGTCAGGTCACTTTGTTCTTAAAAAAAAAAAAAAAAAAAAAAAAAAAAAATCACACCAAATGTTTTCTTATATATATATATTTATATATATATTTTAAAAAGTTTTAAATGTTTTACATCTATTTGAATGTTTGGGTAAAAACAATGTTTTTTAATTGCTGAATGAAATAACTTTTTCTAATAAAATAAAAGCACATCCAAGTGGAATGCAAACTGTAAGAAAGCGGCCAGTTTACGATATCATATCAATCAGTAATATCTTAAGATAGCATGATTAATATATAAAATATGATTTATTAATGCAGTGTAAAATTCTATATAAGAATATAATGAATGATATTAAAATATAAAAACGTATAATAAATGACTTTTAAAATGCTTTATTTGGGCAGCTTACATTTACAATTAATAAGCTATATGCGACAAACTAGCTAAATGAATTTAAAAAATGACTGTCGATGAAAACATCGACAAGTTGTCCACAAATTAGACCCGTGCAAGTTTCCGCCGTCTATTTTCGCTCGACTAGTTTCTCTAACTTCCATTATCACATTCTCTATAGTCTCCGTCCACGTTAACGTCAATATGCCAAAATGAACTGATAATGCCATGCTGCAATATTCATATCCTCTAATTGCGTCAGTGAAATTATCGCAGAATTAATTAAACACGGTTCCCCATTTCCAATTGACCACACGGCACTGTAGGAATCCTAATTAATTATAATTAAATTAAGGGGACTCCATCCAGTGCAGCATTGATTTGAGGAAAAGCCGCTGAAAGTTGAATTCAGAAGCGCCTGTAATGACTCCAGACATGATGGCGATGGGGGCCGGGCTGAGGTGGCCGTGTATAAATAGTGTGATCTGAAAAACACAGACATAACAGCAGGAGTGATCTAAACCTTCTACACGCAAACATATCGCCGAGTTCACTGTTGAGCAGACAAAAAGATTCGCGTTAGATACATTTTAAAGTGGATTTCTGTAATCAGCCATGGAAGAACTCACGGCGTTCGTGTCGAAATCCTTCGATCAGAAAAGCAAGGAGAGCAGCAAAGAGAGCATCACGTACAGGGAAGTTTTGGAGAGTGGTTTAGCCCGAGCCAGAGAGCTGGGAAACTCGGAGACCAACCTTCAGGAGATTACAGAAACCAACAACAACCATTGTCCGGTACACCTTTACAAGGAGCACGTAGAGCTGGAAAAGGAGAAATTGAAGGAGTTTAACGTGACACGAGCTACTGACGGTGAGTTGCACTTACGCAAAGTGTAATAATGTGTTTCGCTGCAGACGCATTTACGATTAGATGTTCGCCAGAATACGATTTGACGTTGTTAAAATATCTATAAAGCCTGAACGACTGTATACTGAGGTCATTTTCATTATCTTAAAGAGAAATTTCGATCGTCTTCAGAAGCTAACTAGCATGCGAGTGAAGAAATTCAAGCTGTATTCAGCTGATGCAATGGGCACTTGTTCGTTGTGCCGTGTAGAGAACTGTTTTCTTTCGTAAAAGAACAGAAATACACGATGGGCAGTTTGAAGTAAGAGAATCGCAATAAATGTATAGAAAGAGAAGTCTGTACTCGCATTTGACGAATTACAGTCAAAACAATAGGCCCTTGTCAAATTTGAAAGGACGATCTATCAATTTATTCCTGAGCGTTCCTTAAATTGCCAGGAAATGAGTAAAGACACTTATTTTCTCTTTACGTACAGCACTTGTGTAAATAAAGAGTAATTTTTTTTTAACACAGAACCATATGGGTGATAGCATTTTAAAATTAAGATTTAATATAAAACGGGATTGCTTCTAGAAACTGTGAAGAAAGACGTTTAATGACCACCGTGGCAGGCCCATGACAAACTGTTTTGGAATACAACACCCAAATAATAATAATAATAATAATAATAATATTATTATTAATAATAATACATTTAAAGGACACTGATAATCATTAAAAGCAAAAAAAAGACCACTTCACAGAATTAATAGAGAGAATGATTGCAGTAGCACCAAGTTTTGTAAGTTTACATTTGATTTCCAAAACTTGCAAATACACAGTTCACAACCCTGGAATGAACACTCAGTTCTATATATATTATTTATGTTTTTTTTTTTTTAAGTGCAGAGCTGCATTAGCTCTTTGTAAACTTCTAATGTTTTCCAAGATCCTATAATTTTAGAAATACACAATCTAATCTCTTTATCCATGTCCTTAAATATACATATCTGCTTAATTATGCATATAAAAATATCGAGAACATTTAGACTACGTGTTTGTGCCTAAAGTCAATTTTAGGCCTATTTGAAAAGCGATTTTCACAATGTACTATGTTGTTTCAAATCAGCTGCAATTTTTTACTGTTCATTCTTGGATTTCACCTAACAAAATTGTTTTATTTTTTTAAGCTAATTTTTTAAAACGTGTTCTCTGTTGACATGTCGTATTAATTAGATTTATTTAGTTCCCGATGTTGTTTACTTCTCAGCCGCCATCTCCAATCTTCTAAACACTTGTGTAACAAATGAACGCTTTAAAAGAAGTACTTTGTTGATGTGTTTATGTTGTACTTTCACAGGAATTTACGACTGCAAAGACAAGAAGGAGGATGTGAAATCAGAGGACGAGGACGCACAGAGTAAACTGAAGCAGAGACGGAGCAGGACAAATTTTACCTTAGAGCAGCTGAATGAACTGGAGCGCTTATTTGATGAGACGCATTACCCGGACGCCTTCATGCGGGAGGAGTTGAGTCAGAGGCTGGGGCTGTCAGAGGCCCGGGTGCAGGTAAGATCCCATTCTTCCATACTCTCCGTTGATTCTTTTTGTTATTTAAAAAAAAATTCTAATAGCCTATGAAAGAGGTGCACGTTCTAAAAACTAATTTAGAACAGATAAAAACTGGCAAATATTAAATATGACTACATTCAAACGTTAATAGTTTAGAAGCATTCATTTTTAAACGAATGCATGCGCCTTTTAATGGAACTGCAAATAACCTGGATGCCAAATGAGAGCTGTGTGCCACTTATTTTTCATTTTTTAACGTACATGTTCTCGAAATAGTTTAAGGCCCGTGTGTGAAAATACAACAGTAACATACCTTGCACTTTCAGCGTAGCGTAATTGAGAAAAATAATGTCCACGGAGATTATTCATAATGTTTATTGCTTTACATTTAATATTAGTAATAGAGATACTAAGTCGTCTATTATAGCGCTGCTGCATGTGTTCAGATGCCTAGAGGAATTTATGACGCTGATTACTTAATGTACATGGAAAACTAAATGGTTTTTGTTAGCAGCTGTAAAGTTAGAAATAACAGGAAATCTATTTGCGAAGTACTGTTAAGCCCTTCTCAGGAATACGTGTTTGTTACAGAGAAGTGAACTGGCAAGGGGGGAATAATCAAATCAATAATAGAAATAGTAAGTGTGACTAGCGCTAGGCCTTCATTCCTCCTACACATTTGCTTAAGTAGGCTAAATTAAATTTGTATACGATACCATTGCGCCTGAGCTGTTTAACATTTGGAGACGGTTGTTCTGTTCACTCATACACAAAGCATGTCTGTTATCTTTCGATTTATGCGGGTTCAGTTTCAGTGGTGGGTGTGGATATGAAATAGCCTTTTAGTTCCTGCAGCAGCAGCTATATTCAAAGGAAAACTTGCTTATGTGCTGCAGAAAGATCTAACCACATCATTAAAATTAATGAAGAGATTGAACCGCTGCTGCAGGGGATACCTTCTTATGTCACTCACCTCATTTTCTCCAACCTTATCTTTGTAATATCTGCCATTGGCTTGATATACTGTTCCTATAAAAATGTATTAGGAATAATTCAATTCTGTCTTAACTCCTACAGTGACATAGGCCGTGTTACAAAATGTAATGGGAAAATAAGTAACACTGTTTGCCAGTGTGACAGCTTGCAAGCACGACATTTTTTTTAATGTTTCAGAGGCGGAGGCGAAATCAGATTAAAAGAGGAGAGCAAAATAATAGGTCAGATCTGTGATTTGATGCACCCAAAAATTCAGACCGCGTTAAAAACGCCTCCGTATGATGCATCACAAAGACATTTTATGACTCGTATCACATTGCAAATTTCGCTGAAAATTCACAGTTAAACGCTATGGACGTGAGCTAGCTTAGTTGATATGGACCTGCTACTATACTGTTCTATAGAAGCCCCACGCCGACCAGCTGTCAAGAATCTAATTGAAAGTTATGAGACCTCAGTGAGGAGAAGGCAGTAATTCAATTACGACTAATATCTTTCGGTTTTTGGTGCAGGGCTAAATTAAATGTCATTATTCACTGTCTCTAATAAAAATCAAAAGGAAATCAGATTAGGGTATTTGTGAACCGCATCATTGAGTGGTCCTTAATGAAGAAATAACTGTCGAAACCAGTGTAGCTCACTTTCCCTATAGCATAGTGCTGGATAATTACAATCGATCAAAGATTGAAATATGATGCATTCATTGTGGCGCACTAAAAGTCACACATTGAATAATAATAATAATAATAATAATAATAATAATAATAATAATAATAATAATAATAACAATAATAATAATAATAGATTTCATAATAATAAAAAAAATCAGTGTCTTACAAAAAACAACAAAAAACAGGTTGACAGACGTTTCCTTTTAAATTTTAATGAGCGAGTCTGAGAGTTGAAAAAGCAGCGCTAATAGCCTGATTTAACTGAACCGACCAAAGCGAGTAGTGATGGAAAACTGCATACCTAATTTAAAATGTTCACATGTAATATTTCCCACATTTTCAAGCACCTATGTGATGCAGCAAGTTGATTTTATTGAAAAAAACATTTATATAAAAACAGGCCTAAATTTCAGCGATGTGAAATTGTCATTTAGCTTACATGGTGCTTAGACAAGGGCTTGTAGGCCAATATTATTTCATTTAAAGAAAGAAAATAAGAAAACGGAAATGTATTAATTGTAGACCCAGCCAAAGAATACACACAGAATTCATTTGTGTATAAGATAAAAATTGCAATATTAATTATTAAGGCGATTTGTAAAACAATGAATAACAGAACTCGCTTTTCCAATTGAAATGTCTCATAAAATAATAAACTAGACCGATTATGAGAGCCAACAAAAATCGGAAGTGTTTTTGCATGCACGAATTAAACATGACAAATTTGCACATTTCTGTAATTTAATCTGTAATATATAAAAAAGTAGTAAATGGTGGTGAACACGACAAAGAATAACCGTGTTTTTTTTCTGTTTTAGGTATGGTTTCAGAACAGAAGAGCGAAATGCCGAAAACAGGAAAATCAAATGCACAAAGGTAAACTGCTTAAGTTATCCTTTAATAATTAAACATAATTATTCATTGTTTTGTGTATTATTTATTATTATTTTATTATTTATTTTTAAATCAAATTCATTACGGAACATTATAAGGCTGAGTGGAATTGGGTGCTCCTGAGCCAGCAGCTCTTATGTGCACACACCTTTTTTTTTATGAATTATTACATTTTAAACTTGATGTAACTGGTGATACAATCTACTTAAACAATCATTATGACTAACTCTGCTCGTTTATTATTCTTTTCTATGCAGGTGTTATTTTGGGCACCGCGAGTCACCTGGACGCGTGCAGGGTCGCTCCTTACGTGAATATGGGCGCACTCAGAATGCCATTTCAACAGGTAGGAAGAACTAAGTTACACATTATATGGCGTGTTCTGTGACGTGCAAATGTGCAGTTCGGTGGACTGAATAAACGTCTCGCTCCGTCATATTAACCAGCTAGTAGTAGCGGCCGAGAAATGTTTAGGCTTTGGCAAACAATCTGATGTGACGCTAGTCTCCGTGCGTCGTGCGAAGGGCGCGAACCTTTCACCTCCGGGGCCCGATGAGAGACGAATGAGATAAGAGGGACCGAGAGACATTTCATCTGGTGGTGAAGAACTGTCTGCATCAGGCAGACGAGAGAGCAGCCATAATTAAGCTAATAGCACAGCGAGGGAAAGGCAGATAAAAGAGATTATGAAAGAGAGGAATAACGCACTGATGGTTATTGGCACTGAGCAGCATTGGCAGGGCCGAGGCGTGAGGACTGCATACTGAACAGCACAAATGTCCACCACCTGTTGTTCTGACTGCCCCTGTAGAGGGGTTGCACAGTCCAATTTGACTGATTTGTGGAGACACTGGAGCAAGGGGCTGCTTTAATTTTTATGAGTATTTTCACAGAGAGTTAATTAAAATAAATGCAAGTGCCAAGCACAAAGTCAGGAGGCCTGTGGTTAGGAATTGTGAGCAGCAAAGAAAGTCAGATGAGACAGGCTGCATTCATACCTGATTATTTTCCAAAAATAACAGACTACCAGGTCTGGCATTATTTATCCTCCTTTCAAAGTAACCTCCCTATGTTTCGCATTCACGTGGAAAGCAGAAAAAAGAAACATTGGTAAAACATTCTTTGCCAGTGTCAAAAACTTGTGCAGCTTGTCAGATGTTGTATTTTAGTTGGACTGCAAAATGTAAAGCTTTGAAATATTTATGATCCTTGTGCAGAGAAAGATACATGAGAAGAATACTAAAAAAGAAAATAAAAAATAAGTCACTTTTTAAGTCGGCGGATGTCTAATTTTCACCTCATCTTACTGAAATAATTGCTAAGAATCTGCAACCTGATATTTTATGCTGCCTGCTTACATCTTTTTTATTTTCCCCTAGGAGCCGTGCGAATAAATATTTATATATATGAGAATGAATATTTTGGGTGCGAAATTGTTTATTTATGCCATTGAATATATAATTAAGATTACATGATGTTGCAGCTTTTAACGGTTGTATGGAAAGATTCGGCGTGGATCAAACTAATATGCTGAGATTTGCAACTGATGAAAGTTCTCTGACTATTAAGCTGTCTGAGCGCATTGCATAATTCAGCTGGAGATCAGACGAAAAAGAACGCACCGAGCGAGTTGACTGTTTTCACTGAAAGCACACAGTTAGCGAAAACCTTCGGAGGGGTGTCCGAGCCTGAAACCGGATCCCTGGCGCTCCTCGAGCTGACCCCGCGGCCGCTGACTAACTCGGTGTTTGTTTTTGCTCGCCCCGCAGGTCCAAGCTCAGCTACAGTTGGAGGGGGTCGGAACGCACTCCCATCCTCACCTGCACCCACACCTCGCGGCCCACGCTCCCTATCTGATGTTCCCGCCCCCGCCCTTTGGATTACCAATCGCGTCGCTGGCAGACTCGGCCTCTGCGGCGGCCGCCGTGGTTGCGGCTGCCAAGAGCAATAGCAAGAACTCCAGCATCGCTGACCTGCGACTCAAGGCAAGAAAACACGCCGAGGCGCTGGGACTCTGACCCCCATGGGCTTCTCTGCTGCTCTGAACTGATAATTGCTTCTAACACAAGACTAAGCCTGTGAACAGGCCGTGACACTCACAGTTAAAACAAAACAAAATAAAAACAAAAGAGAAAAAAAGGGGTGTAAGGGGAGAGAGAATGAGAGACAGAAAAAAAGTCACAAAAAACCAGCTGCCAAAACAAACCACTTGTAGAGAAAGGTAATTAAATACCAATGAATCACCTTTTACTTTTTGCCCAACAGGCAGGACTTCTTGGAGGCCACTGGCTCAGCCCTTTCCAGGCACAGATCACAGCCCCAGGACCGTACAAAAATGTCTGGATGTCTGTCTGAAAACCAGCGTTTAGGAGAGAAGACTTTTTTTAAAAAAAAGCAAAAGGCAGACACAGAGTGAGGCTAGAGGTTGTGTTTTTACGGACAGACACTGAAACTTTGGAATCTCAACCTCAAAGCCAAAAGACAGAGACGGCCATATTTGCCTCCTACCACTGTGCCGCTGCCTAGTGCACGTGCTCAATTGAAGGATAGACCTATTGGGGCTGGCCTCCATTGTAACTGACATACATCTATGTTGATCACTGCCATGATAACCCTCCACTACAATTCATATCTAAAGCCGTTATTTGCATTTTTTTACCTTTTTTTTTCTTCTCATTGTTCATTCTGCTGTGGACAAAGACTGGAAACAGCAATAACATCAATGGTACAATCGCCTGGTTTTTAGTGGAATTCTTATGATTCTTTCTGTTTTGGAAGGTTGCTGTTATTTCCTTCCGGGCATGTGTATGGACTTTAGCTTTCATTCTCATATTTTGTGCTCTCTTTTTTATGTGATGTGTCCTGGGATAGAAGTGAACCTAGCTTTTGCACTTCAGGTCTTGTATCGAGGGGTTTACAATCCTTAATGCGAGATATGCTACTTTTATGTAAGGGGGAAACAACAATTTGGCTTTCGTTTTGCTGAAATACATTGAAATGACTTGTTTATTTCTTTCGTTCGTTCGTTTCAAAAAGGATAAACCGTAACTGCAACTTTGTAATTTAACATTTTAAGAAACATCAGTTTAACTGAAATGCAATTATGTGCAGTTAAGTGCAATACTGTAAATATGGAAAACGTAATATAGCGGTTGATGTTTGCTAATTAAACAATGATTTTTAAGTTGTTGGGTTTTTGGCACTGATGTCGATGTGTTGAAAGTTCCTCACCACAAACACATCTTTAAAAGCTGTGTGAAAGATAATTTGCTAACTCGTTTGCAACGTGCCATAACTTCCCGAAGTTCAGCGGTATTCAAATATAGTTTTGTACACGTGCATTTAAAGAGATATTGATATCACCTCAAAGCAGAAAAGGAAAATTCATTTGACACTGTACAAAAATGCTCTAGGTTTATGGGTCATAAACGCATCTGGTTTTTAGCAAACACAATAAATCCACCAAAGACAACAATTTGATCACATTAATAGAGGTAGAATTATTTAATTTAAAGCTCCAGAATCATTTACAGTATGCGTTTCAGCAACTGCATCCACAGTCTTTTTTTCCCCACATGAATTGAATACAATAAGCTTAACAGTATTATTTCCATGACCGTACTATGAAACAGATTGCCAGTTCAGACATCAATTGCCTTTGAACTACGCTAGTAGATCTTGGTCAGGTCTACCTCTAACATTGTGGGCTGTTTTCGCTGTTCACCATTACGGTTGTTTAGGAATGTTTCTGTTTCTTTAATTGACGTCATAGGTGCTTTTATTTATTATTTTATCTGAAAGTTTATAAATGTTAAATAGTCGAATTTCAAGTGTACATATTTACATGGCTTTGCATTTATTTTTATATATTTTTTAAATGTTAACATTTGCAATGGTTTTACGCAAACGTGTGACTGCAGTACATTTGTTTGACTAAAATGTAGCGTGTTTGAGTTTACAAACATTTCAGGGATGGTGGATGAAACCATAAGACTTTGTGTTGAGATTTTCTTGATGCTCCAAGGAATTTGTTGTATCCCATCATATTGCATATGCAAGCATGCCCAAACATGATTCACCATTGAGTTTTTTTTTGTTTCTGTTGTTTCACAAAGAAAAAAAAAAAGAATGTACATCTTGTACAAGTAATCTATCAATAAAAGTTATAAATATTTGTAATAGAGTTTGTAAAACTTTGTGGCCCTCTACAATTTTATGAATAAAGGTTGCTCTGGTTCAGACACGTTCGTATTTGTTAAAAATATTACTACAAGACTTTATAGAGGAGCCAAAGGTTGATTCAAATGAAATGAGAATCATCCAAATGTGGATCTGAACCCTCCGTACATCTAAACCAACACCACAGTCACCAAAGCCTTTTTTTGGATGCCTTGTTGCATCTGGAAACCCAAATCCAGATGTGTGTACACAAAGTAATTGCAGGCAACATAGTGGCTTTTTGTCTAAATCGCATGGAGAAATTAGTCCAAATGGCGTCCTGTTGAGCAAGTACCCCCTAAAAGGTCGGACCACGTTTAATTTGTAGCTTAGCACTCATACATCAAGATGGAGTGATACAGGCCGAGGCTGATACCCGCACATTTAGGCAATGACCTCTGGCTGGGGTCTGCTGGATGAAGCAGAACATAACAGCATCCTTTTATGTGCGCTAATAATTGGCAACGTAGAACCGCCATCAATCAAACCACACCACGTCACGGCTTCTTTTTCAACATGCACAAACACACGAAGGTATTTATACTGGCCGCAAGTCACAAATAAAGACAAGCAAGCAGCCTATGAAACCTTTTAATTAAAAGTAAACTAAACTAAACTTTTTTTTTATTTTTTATTGAATCAGTGTTATTGCTCACATTAAAAGTGACTTGAAGTTTATTGCAGTCGTATGGCTGACAATACTAACGCTGATGTACCTTTTGGTTTCTATAATAAAACGTTTATCGTAGCACTGGCATATAATGAAAAACTATAGAAGATACATCTCATTTTTGTACATTTGCGGTAGAGACAACTCATGAGAGACGTCTCATGAAATGCTGAATTATTTTCTACATAGGACAATGAAATCATTTTGAAATAGCAAAAACGTGGCTTATTCGAGCATCTTGCCATTGAACTTAACAGATGCTACCATTTAGTTTCACGTGAGCCTTATCAACCAGCCAGACTGTATGTCCATGCATAACTTACATAAATACTTTTTCTCCCTGTAAGTGCAAGTAAATGTTTACCGTTTAAATCTTTTCAACAAGGCTCTAAAGAAGAAAGATGATGTTGGGAATTCTAGTTGGAGAAGTTCTAAGCGTCCACATCAGGTCTTCAGGAGCTCGAGTGCATTTTTAACTTTAAGATACGTTAACTTCAGTCTTTGACATCCTCTTTCATTAGCAATTGGCAAAATGAACAAGGAGCTGGGCTTCAGTGACTGGAAAACATTCATCTGTTCTTCTGCCGTAAACGTTCTCCTTCTATGCAAAATTAATGAGAGTGAATAAAGTAAGTAACCTGGAATCTCAAGAACTTTTTAAATATTTGAATGTTTACAATTCCTTATTTGAAAAGGTGTTCTGAATTCAAGCACTGGAATTCAAGCAAAAACACAAGAAACGCTCTAGAGGTGAACTTCAGTTGTTTAGGTATATAAACTATATGAGGTCAGTGTATTGACAATAGCTAACATCTCCAGATTCAATTGACAATAAAACACGTTTGTAGCCAATTTTTGGTTCCTTGTGTTAAGTTGTAGGAGAAAACACTGTAAAATGTTATTGTGTTCAACTATCAGCCACTTAAAATGAAGACGTACTGAATCGATGAAAGCAAGCTATCATGCAGCTAAAACAATAAAAAACACATACAGTCCAGAGGCAGACTTTAAAGCGTGGAAGGGCTGGGTACAGCTGAAATATTA